>NW_009936826.1:80324-108596 GCF_000696875.1 Nestor notabilis
GCCTTACAAATTAGATTAAGAGCTACCCCCTGCAGCACCATCAGTGCCAACTCTTGGACTGGGCTTTAAGAGATGTTACAGGATTAGCCTAATTGCCAAGACCTTTCAGGTGACCTCAAAGCCAGGAACACCTTTCTAGAGTTTCCTATGTCCATTTCTGGAATTCTCACTACAACCCATTTCCCACAACCTGTATCTTCACATCCTTCAAGCTACATCTCAGCAACCCATAACACATACATCTCTTGAAGAACATCACAGTGCAGACAAGATACCCAGTCCTCTTATTTATTGGACCACTTACGCTACCAGAGGAAAATATCATGAATAACAGAGAAATCCCATAAGATACCAGGGAAAGAAATACGGCAAATGCAACAAGTGAAACTGCCTTATGTTTCCTATTAGAAGAAAGCTTACCAAAGTCTATAGATACTGCACATGCACTCTCTCTCACGTGTACATGTAAACACACAATCTCCTTTTTCTTAGGGAAACATCTACTTCTGCTTTCTTGCCTCAAAACTGCTGGCTAAACACTGAATGCAGTCCAGCCACACAACATAAATCTGCTTGCATACCACCTATACCTGAGCTCAGAACAAGAAAAAAGCAGGTCCATATGCTGTATGAGGCATCTTTACGTGCCTTTATCTGACAATATTTTGTTTCTAGCAGGAACAAAACCCAGCTCTGCTAGTTATCTGTTTGGCATGCCCCTTCTCCCATCAGACTGTAAATTAGCAGAGCTCAGCATGATTAGCACCTCTACTTTTTGAACAGGCAACAGTCTTGACCAAAGTCTGTTTATACAAAGGTGTTACTCCTTCCTTTTACTGGAGCCACTCCAGTAAGATCACAGGTGTACTTTGTAAGACCAAGTTAGGTGACAGAGAGAGAAATCTTCCTGGCTTTCTTTAAGACAACAGAGCACTCAAATATAAAGCATCTTGATTTACTGGTAGGTTAGTTTTTGAACTGACAGTACTAACACTGCCAAAAAAATAGATAAAAATTCTCTTTGACAAGGACAATCAGAACATGGAAGAGAATCATCTCTAAAGAAATAAACCAAAAGTCAGGCTAAATCTATGCAATCTCTCATAGAGTTGTCATCTTTCTTCTTTCTGTTTCATGACTTACAGGAACACAAGTTGTGCAGCAGATATAACAGCAAGGTAGGTGCCTCTCCTTTTGTGAGAGTTGCACAGACTGTTCAACTGCTGAAAGGTTGCAGAGTGTAGGTGAAACAGGAGGGAGTATGAGAAATGCAGCATGTGATGGCCTACAGCATAAAAAGAAAGAAAAAGACGCCAAAGCCTCAGACATGAGAAGTCTGACTTTTCTCTGAGGACATAGCATGGTGAGTGTCAAAATCATTGCAACCCAAAAAGCCACTGGAATTTTCTGGATGGAGAACAAGACTGAAGCAAAATATTTGTCATAGAATCATAGACTACCAGGTTGGAAGGGACCTTAAGGATCACATGGTCCAACCCTTCTAGGCAACGCATGACCAAGACTAGATGTCCCAGCACACTGCCCAGCTGAACCTTAAACATGTCCAATGCTGGGGAATCCACGACTTCCCTGGGGAGATTATTCCAGTGGCTGATTGTTACCATCATGAAAAAATTCCCTTGTGTCCAGCCAGCATCTCCTTACAAGAAGTAACTCATGCCCATCACCCCTCATCATTTCCATGCAGATCCTTGTAAAAAGGGAGACTCCACCTTTGTAGCCACCCTTTAAATACCGAAACATGGTGATAAGGTCTCCCCTGAGCCTTTTCTCTCAGCTGAACAAACCCAGCTCACACAGGGCAGCCTTTCCTCACAGGGCAGGCTTCCCAGTCCTTTGATCTTATTTACGGCCCTTCTCTGGACCGCCTCCAGCCTGTCCACAGCTTTTTTGTATAGGGGGGAACAAAACTGAACACAGTATTTCTGGTGTGGCCTGACAAGCGTTGAGCAGAATGGGCTAATGACATTTTTATCTCTGCTGGTGATGCCCTTGTTGATGTAACCCAGCATCTTGTCAGCCTTTGCTGCAGCTTCACATTGTTCACTTATATTGAGCTTGTCCTTCAGTGACAGACTAAGCAAAGTGGAGATTTGTTTTCAAACCATTTATTTTTATCCAATCTCATCCAGGAGACCTCAGTGGCTTTCTGCTATTACATCAAAACCTTACCAGTCCCTAGGTGTTGCTGCGGGGAAATGATGAAGGCTCAACTGCTCCACTGGCAGTCTTACACAGCAACAGGAGGGAGGAATCGCCTGTGGGCCAACCCTGAGACAAAGATGCCCATCTGCCCTGTGGCAGCTGCCATCTACGTTTGTATACAAGACCTGCTAGAACAGTGGAGAAGTCTGGGAGCCCCAGGTTATGGCCAGCTTCCACTAGATATGCCATCCATTTTATAAAAAGTGGTCACAACTAAAAGCATGAGACAATAATGGCATTATGTAAAAAGTATGGCGAGTGCGCTAAAGGCTTGACCAGAACACCCTGCTACCAAACCTACACAGGGTCTGTGTTAGGCTGTGTGTGAGGCCGGGGAATAAAGAACTCAAGCACACCATAGGCTAAAAAGGGCCTTATTGGCAGAGCCACAGATGTTTCCAAAGATTTGTGAGTTAACTTTTAGAAGTGTCAGAAAAGACAGTATGAACCTGACAGTGACAATAGAAGCACAATCCAGGTGCTGACACATGGGTGTCTATCACTGTTTTTAAAAACTCCATATGCCCTGCCAGACCTCTTGTAAATCTGTTTCATATCTGCCAGCCCTCTGCCGATGTCTCACATACCCAAAGTCATAAAAGAAGGTACTTATGTGTAAGCAACTGAGTCCCATTATCAGCATATCAGAGACATTTCTGAGAGAGCAATTTTTGGACTTTGATGAAGCAAAATCTTCATTTAAGACAATTACAGCTAAATATGAAAACAAGTGTAATTCTGCCAGTCTGGGTTGTTCCACATGGGGGGCACCAGGGTGGGATGGGATGGAAAAAAGTAAAAATAAGTCAGTAATAGCCTTCTGATCTGAGTTTCTACAGCTCTTACATCAAAGATGGGAAATGAAACGCCAAAACAGAGATCTGGCTTTCTAACGCCATAATTCCAGAGACAGACAAGCTTCATGATTGTGAATGAGCTCCAAGTTCTTCTCATTTCCCATTCTGTCTCTCTGGTGGCTGAGATGAGCATAAACCAAGCATACAAACCCGTGAGACTGACTCTCAGATATGACAGCTGGTGGTAGACAGCAACTGGGCGAGCACAGACAGGAAATTGTTACCAGAGAGGCAGACAGGATGGCAGACGTTGCAGGCTCCATCCTAAACTTCTTTTTCTTTGGGGCATGTGGCAGATTTGAAGCTGCTCTGTAGTTATTTAGGAATACAGTGCATTAACTTAGTCATTAGAATGTTTTTTTTCCTACAGCTATGGTGGTTTAATTCAGTCACAGACTGCCTAGAAAAGCAGGCAGGAAGGAAAAGCATGGCAAAATATGTACCACTTGTTTAAAAGCCTACTGAAAAAAATAGACCTTTGCTGCAGATTAGAACTATGGGCCCTCCCCATCGCTCTTCCAGAGTTCAACCTTTCTCACACATGGTGGGAGTGTTATATGGAAGAGGAAAATCTCAGCAAAGCATAAAATAGCAGTTGTGTATGAAAGCAGTGTTCTCCAAGACTCTAGATCAGAGCCAGCAGTATTATCAGCATTCACTCTGAGGTACCAACAACCTGATTCTGTCTTTTGAAAAATGCCAAAATGGTGTCTTATTTCTTCATTCCCTGTAAAATTTATCCAAATGGACTCACAACAGTTATTCAAGTTCACAGGCTTTAGGTGTAATTTCTTCTTTTAGAGAGGAGGTTACACTGAAAATGAAGTACAGAGAGCAGTCAGTCAACTCTCCCTGGGATAAGCCTTCTCTGAAATGGTAATCAGACTTTTTTCTTCAGTCCTCATGAGCCTGTAATGTGTATGAAGCCCTTCTAAATTTTTCTTCTTACTTCCCTAGTTTGATCGAAATGCAGCTCTTGGAAGCTTCTTTCTAAAGCGCCAGATAAGAAATTTACTTCCTCCAAACATGAAATTGAGGGCTACAATATATACTGAATGAATCACACTGAAAAAAACAACCTTTAACCAAACTCTCATAGATGTTAATGGGAGTCATTAGCTAGTGCAGAATGATGTTAAAGAGCAGGAAAAACTGGATATAAAACATCATTAACAGGCTTCAGTAAGACATTAGTTTTATAGTGACAGGAGCATTATTAGAAAAGTCTACCTGTCTGGTGACAATCACACGCTATTTTATCAAAGGTTAAAACCAAATACAGGTGGCAAAAAATGCCATTATCTGGAACTTCCTAAGAACCAGGGACAAGTATGACAAATAAGATGTCATACTCTAACACCCAAAAATGAATCATTGGTTAAAAATTCTGGTCATTCAAAAGATTGTACTAAAGCCAAAAGATTATACTAAAAGGTAAAGGAACCAGCACTGGTGTTTCTTAGTGTTCTTTGAGAAAGATGGCAGCTGCCTAACTTAAGTTGGGGCAGGCCTTTTAAAAATTTTAACAATAACAAGGCAAGATAGGTATTTTACTTGCTGGAATCATGAACACAACCTTTGGTCTTGCCATCATTTATTTTAATGCAAGTATATTTCTTTGGACAAGAATATGAATAGTATTATACATTACTTTAATTTGAGTCATATTATATATATACATTTATGCTACAGCAGATTTTAATGGATCTTCTGCCATTACAAAAATAGCCCCTTAGATATTTAGCTTAAAATCAACTCCTGCTTTTCCAGGAGTTAGTCTGGTATTAAGGCTTGCTTTCTTAGATATTCTGCAGCACCACAACTGGAAAGATGTTATTGCACATGTTGCTCCTTTTTTACTGGTTAAGTATCTCCAGCAGTTTATACAAGACATGTTTTGAGATAGAGGTCACTATCATTTAATAGGAATATTCTTTTATTATATTTACTTACGTCTCAAGACAGGATACAGTAGTTTTGTTAATTGTTGAATTCTTCTACAGGTATTTACCCAGTCCCTCAAGAACATAGCCCATGATACTTTTTTCACAGGTGAGATAGAAAGATGTCAAAATATGAAGGCCATACCATCTGAGTAAACTAAGAAAAATAAGGAGGCCTCTCACATTCATTCTCTTCCAACAAAGAAGCTGCAGCTAATTCCCTTGGCTAGTGCAAGAGCCTGACCCTTCCCCTTGGTCCCAAACTGTTATCACTACTGGCCATAAGCAAGTAGATGGCTGTGAGTTTCAGGCTGATGGACAGAACAATTGGCTTGCAGTTCATTTGAAACAGGTTTTAAAAAAATGGGGAGCTAATTTTGATAAGAGAATGAGTTTAAAGGTCTCAGGAGCAGGGAAAGAATGTAAGCAAGGAGGCAGGAATGAGACAAGGAAATGATTATGAATGTGTTGAAAAGAAAATAAAAAGCTCCTCAGGAAGGGGAAGGTTATACAAGAGGGTGGATGGGGAGGAAGCAAGGGAACACACTGGCAAAAAACACTGGCAAAGATATCTGAAAAAGCACAGCAAAGAAAAATTAGAATAAGTTTACAGCTTTCTTACTAATATGAATGTTTTATTCCCTCTACTATTACTTTTTAATATTTTCTTATTGGCTTTAAAAGAATCCTCCAAGTTCTTTGAACCTGCCAGTATGACATAGAGTAGGTAAGAGAGTCCTTCAACAAACGACAGGATCAACATCATAGCTGCTACCCTAGTAACTTAGAATCAGATTTAATTGACAGCCTTAAAAAAAGTCATCAGAAGCACCTCCCAGTCTTTCTCTTGACTTGTAAAAACAAGGAAACAAGCAACAAAAACAAAAAACCACCCCTCCTAAAAAGGCAGAACCTAGTAACAGCAGCAGACCCATAATGTGTCAGTTGCTGAGAAAATGACCAGAGATTGAGGAAAAAGCAGATAATCTTCAATTTGTCACTTCACTGGTGTGTAGGTGTCAAGAGTCCTGATATGTTGATTAAGTCGACAGGCAGTCCTGCAATCTATTAGCTACATCTCTTCGAGTTTATAATGTTGAAATGCGTGATTAATTGTGTGTTGATGTTGCGTTATTTGTTCTAAAGTCACAAAAGCTAATCCATTTCTGTGTTCTAGCTAGTTAGCTAGCCTGGGAATCTTTGTACATGTTGATCATTTAATGCTAAACAAGTGGATTATTGATATATAGAGTCATCACAAAAGACTCTTGTAACTTAAAAAAATCTGTTCCTGTAAGTACTTTAAAACCAGCTGACCTTAATGCAAGCGATTGCATGAATTCGAAAGAAAACACACTAAGAGAAGATAGCTGGAAATTTCAACAATCTTTTAATCCTCTCACTGTTCTTTATATTACCATAACTCTTCAGGAAATACACCATCAGAATTAGGCGATTGCAAACAGATGTGTGGCATATTTTGAACCCTTGTCAATATCCTGGTTACTGAGCTAGAATCCCAAACAGCACAAACCCCATGAACTTAGGGGGTCACAATGCTCCCTCATTTACTCAGTTCAAGTAATACGAACCATATACTATCAACTTCATTATCCATGATATCACTTGTGCATCAAGACAGCACTCATCCTACTTTTGTAAGCATTTTTTTGGTCTTCTCTTGGGATGAGAAGAATAATTTATTCTTGATGATGGAATCAGTGTATGATCATCTAACCCTTCCAAGAAGCCCTTCATACCAGCCAGCAGCATAAATAAAGCACCATAGTATGAATGTAACTTTGAAATCAGCTAAGGCTTACAGTAGTTTTGAATGCAACAGAGATGCCTGCACTTCCAAGTTGAATATATACCACTAAGATGAATATACAACCAATATGGATTACATCACCAAGGAAACTATGCACTCTTAAAGTGTGAAACATGTCCAAACATTTACTTTATTTTATAGGCATACATATGTAGATCTCAAGTACAAGTAAATCTGAATTTTGTATTCTTTCAGCTAGGTGAACGAATAAGTATAAACCAGGAAAAATACAAGAATAGAGAGGAAAAAAGGGGGACGAATATTGTTTTCTGATTGTATAATGTATGTACAATTTCATTGAGATTAACATCTTATTAAAACAAAAAATTGAAAGCATAACTCAGAGCCTGAACCTAAAAATAGCTAAAGTGGGATTCACCTCATTACCTACATCAGTCAAAAAGTTAGGCATACAAACTCTCCTTTATAGTTAGGCATCTATTTCAAAGTAGTCATTCCACCTCTTTCTATAGTCAGCCATTTCAAAGGCAAACTCGTTCTGCCTATTGAGGGCACCTACTTTAGGGTCACCATTTCAGAGGCAGGCACCAAACTTTCAGATGGCTAAAACCACGCAACAGAAATCTGAGATTTCTGTTACTATGACAGCTTATCACTATCCTAATTTACTTAGATGACTGCAAAGATAAAGCGAAAACCTACATCAAATCTGAGATATCTGAGGTGGCTAAATTCTGAAATCTGTTTTTTTTTGAATGCCAGACCTAGCCTTTCTGCAAATCTTAATATTCAAAAATATGGAAAGCATTTTTATTACTATGGCTTCTATTGCTCTTTACAGAGCTCTCTAGGAGTATGAAATACTGGCTGCTTTTTTTGTAACACAACATGAGTAACAATTAATTGATTTATGTATATTTTATTCTTGCTTAACATTAAAAATATTTTATCTTTTCATTAGTTTAAAAATTAAGAACCAAAAGGTACATGAGAGTCTGAAAAAAAAGAAAAAAACAAAAAACAAACCAACCCTACACATACTCTAGAATAATAATCAAATTTATTTGGTTTGCTTTTCAGGCACATAATTTTAGAAAGGGATATTAATGGAAAAAATCAACTGGGAGAAGAACATGACTAAAAATGTTCTGAGAAAAATGTAGTCTATGAAAAAGATGCTTTATGTCTTCTTTACAAGGCAAATGAACTGAACCACAAGAAAGAATTACATTAAATCTTATATTAAGCTGCAGGAGAAATATTTCTGTTAAATGAGATGTTAAAAAAAAAAAAAAGATCCTCCTCATACTTGATTGCTATTCCATCAATAGCTGAGGCATAATTAGGGGAAAAGGCACAACGAGCCATGAAAAATCTGTAACCATGTATGTGAATGTTACACCATTCCTTCAGCTAGTTCAAATTTGTATTTACTCAAGTCTGTGCAGACTCCTTTTTCTCTACAAATAAAACAAGTGTTTGAGGAACCTTTCTCTCATTATTTCCTGTTTCAGTTGAATTAATTTGTAATACATTAATTTTTAAAAAAATCTAGATTCCTTTCTAAGTAATTAAATACATCTTTCTGAAGACAAATTAAAATGTTTCAGCAAGAAAAGTTCTGAATATAAGCAGATAAACCCAGCAACTATAGGAAAGGCCATTCGATCAAACTTTAGTGACAACCTCTGTGTAAAATCAGAGTTCTGCTCAGCTAGAAACACTTCTCTGACTGCCAGATTGAGAAGGTAATAAAAACTATCTTTATGGCAGATATTGTGGTGGCATGCTGCATCTAAAAAACCGGTATAGCACTAAGAAGCTCTAACAGAACTGGCTCTCCCATAGGTATGTAGGACACATCACACACCTGCCATCATGGTGAAATCTGGGCACAGCTTGCTTGTGTTCCAGATGGCAATCCAAGTCAGGCACTTGACCAGTCAGAATGCAAGGCCTAAGATATAAAGCAAAAAATTCCATCAGCATCCACATTTGCAGTGTTTGAAAACAAAGATATCTTCCATGTCATGCTATCAATCACCTTGCTTTTATGCACTATGTATCATTTAGTTTGTTCCATGACAGAAAGGGCAAAAAACATTCAGACCTCATTTAGGTTTATCCAATTCAACAGTGAGATCTGAAGAATTAAGTCCACATATGATTGAAACATACTGTCATAAGCATTTTGCCAAACTATCTATCATCCTGGCACTGTACATTGCCACATATTTTTGTATACTACTTGATAAAGAATTTCTAGCCAATATACCCATCTGTCATGTATGTGAAAATAATCCCATACAAATAAAACAAGGAAAACATGCTTGCAAAGCTATAATAAATTTGGTTTTCTGTAACTCTGGACATTTGAAGTTTTATGAATATCTAACCTAAAAATAACTTCATTATGCATTATTAAGAGTAAATATTTAATGAGTTGTACAAAATATCTATTTGAAGACTAGAGCAAATTATTCAAAGCGAAAGGTATTTTAAAATAAAGATATGTTGAAAATAATTATCCAAAAAGAAAAACATCTCTAAAGTTGAAAATTCAAAACTTGAAACAGTATGGTATGCATTATAATTCAGTCTTCATCTAGGAGATCAAAAGGCTATTGCCACAAAATTTATCTGTGGCAATAAATCTCCAGAACCAAAGTTAGAGTTGTTCACAGTCAATGGAGTAGAACAAAAGACAACATTTAGGGATTGGGCAATCTGCTCATAACAGTGACTGAACCAATTTGCTACAGACAGCTTTCTTCCTCTGCTACTGAACGTACTGGTAACTGATTATTTTTAACTTGGACATCATACTTCTGGAAATTTAAACAATACTCCACCAATATTTAAAAATAATGGAAAACTGATCAAATTCAATTTATAGGGTGAAGACATAAGATGTCTATGTTCACTCAAATTTTTGCTATTTTACTGAATTCAAGCTCTAAACCAAAATGTTTTGGTTACTGAAGAAACACTTGAGTTGTCAAACAGCACTTAATTGTATCCAGTGTAAAGCACTGTGATCCCAAATGGAAACGTTACCTTTTCTTCCAAGGGACATTGAACTTGCACTCAATTTCGAGGTGAAAAATATACACCGAAGGAATATTTTTACATTTATTAAAGCTATGTATCTTGTAAAATTAAATATCTAAATACAATTCTTAAATATTGATCCTGTATAATAAGAGTTTAACAGTTTATATTAAAGTAATACTACAAAAATGAAACCCTTGGTAAACATTTATACTAAGTCATAAAAAATACATGCCTATATTAACTTTGTACAAACTACTGAAATATTTGGGGGATAATAAGGTTTTTTCAGTATAAGCCACTAAAATTCAGCAGACTAATTAATCTCTTTTGGATGCTATATCATGCAGAATATGAATTATGGAATATATTTTTATCATCCTAAAAGTCTCTAAGAATGTCTCATTGTCACTTGCAGTCATTCTCCAGCACAGAGTTAATTAGGAAGTGGTAGCTTACATTGTACTTCTTTTTAATTAAAGAAAACAAATGTTATTTCCTAGGCAGGTCAACAACAAAGAAATTAAAAAGTTAAAGTTATTAGCTATTATAGTTTAACCTGCCAACTGAAATTACTTTATAATGGCAAAACCCCCTTTCTGTTATCCATTTGATACTCCTTGACAAACTAAGACATCTATATATCATGAATAAACCATAGGAATGCTAATGGAACTAGGATCCATGTGTCTCCAGGGTATCTGCAGAAATCCATTCTGAGCTGCTAGTGCTACACAAAGTGTATAAATTTGAGTGAAAAACTTTCACAGAGTTGGTAGCTGAGTCCTTGCTGTCACCAGATACCTCTCTGAAACTAATCTCTGCGACTGGCATCTTCATGAAGAATTTGAGAAAAGAAAGAGGATCTGAACTACAGATGTGTGGGAATTAACTGTTGATGTCCTGTACTTCCTACAGGTTACCATCTCAAACAAGGATAACTTAAATATATGGTTTTTTTCTGAATACATTAGTCTCTTCTTTTTTTAATCTGAACTGCAAATGATATAGAGACTTAATTTCCCAAAAGAAAACATTCTCATATCTCTTCTTCATGATTTTATTAAAAAAAAAAAGCGCAAAGAAAAAAGTTGGGGAAAAAAATATATTGTCTAGGAGAAATCCTGCTCTGTGTGCAGGACTGGTGTAAGATGTTCACTAGCAGCTAAAAATGCCCCGAGAGTCACAGTGAGAGAAGTGCCTACAGCCTTCAACCCATTTGGAAGTAAAAGTCTGGACATTTCTCAAGAAAGTATACAAAGGCCCGTATAGAAAGGGAAGGAAGTCCTCTTCATGCATTTTGAGTTTCACCTTCTACAATTAGACACACTACACTGAAAATCATTACTGGTTCAACTTGCTGCTATGGAAACTGTACTGGGTAGCTATTCCCCTTTGGCAATGGAGATGCTCTGATTACAACAGAGGAAGGAAAAGTTGAATTGTCTTTGTTTTCACCTGACCCAATGAAAATTCTTACTTTGGCACTCAAAACAGTCCACCACTGTACTTCCACAAAAATGAGTTGGAAGAGGCCTCTCTGTAAAACATGTCACCATTTCTTCACATTATGTTTTGTGTATGAAAATGAGAGAACAAAGTAAGTTCCTTCAATTAAAAAAGTGAAATAGGGAAGAGTGAAAGAGCAACAGAGAAAAAAAGAGAGACAGTACTAGCAAAAATGCACTAATGAAAAATAGTTCCTAAGCTTAATAAAAGCCAATTTACATGGCCTATTTAATTACTAAGTTTGAGGCATTGGTAACAGCTTTAGTTTAGACCAGTCTGTATACAAAACCAGTTGTTCATCAGCACAAACTGGATTACACAGTTAAAATACAAAAACATTAGTCCTGGTTGGTCCTACATTTGCTTTACCATATCTAACCACTAATGATTCCGTATTAAAGAAACATTTCCTGAACAATCATACCTGCCTAAAAACAGCCATTAAATACTCAGGTTGCTGCTGTCCTAGGAATACTCTGCCCGTTCCCCAGTAGCACTAGTTACCTGTGTAGCTGTTTATCTTTGCTCAGCACACTGAAGAGTGCATGGCACACGACAGAATGCTGTTCTTGCTACACCACAGTAAAAGTGCACCCTTCAACATGATTCATGTTCATGGAGTTCAAAGACAAAAAACATACATCCTAGCTTAGGCATTTTCCTTCAGGAGACTTGAAAGACCTCAATATAAATGAAAACTGTTTGTATTTGCAATGGCCATAAAAAAATTGTACTTTAAAAAGGAAGACTCCTAGTTGTGTGAGTGTACGAGTAAAGTCTCCTTGCTTCTAATATAGTAGATAAATTGTTCAATCTCCAGCTCCCCATAGAGAAATATGATCTCTGTAATTGCTGTCAAGGTCAATGAGAACAGGGTAAGTGCTTAAGTGCTGGATATATAATTTACATCATCCCGGAGCAATTTTAACATGAATTTTCAACTTTTTCAACCTACTTGTTTAATGTTTATTCAAACACTACAGTTCTGAAAAAATAGTTATTTTGAAAAAATGAAGTTAGCACGAGTCTATTTGATAACAATTTTTGTCTTCAAATATGTGTACTGCCTTTTCTACAATCCTCTATAGCAAGATTTAGAAGAACTGTGGATTTGAATAACTAAAATTAAAGTCAAATTAAAGTCAAAATGCTCCAGGCTGAAAGAGACAAAGAAAAAAACAAGGGCCAGTTCAAGAATGATTGTTTCTTTGTTGAGGAATATCACAGAACCTTTGAGTTGGAAGGGCCCTCTTGATATCACCTAATCCATCCCACCCTACTCAAGCAGGGTATCTTCTTGACTTGTCTATTAGGATATTACGAGAAATAGCATCAAAACTCTTACTGAAGTAAAGGTAAACAGCATGCATTGCTCTCCTCCTACCCACCAAACCAGTCACCTCACTCTAGAAGGCTATCAGGTTGGTTAAGCATGATTTTCCCTTCATAATACCATAATGAATACTTCCAATAACCTCCTCCACCGAGAGAATGTCTTTCTTGCCTCATACTTTTCTTTGGGTTTCAGGGTCCTTGGATTCCTGAAAACTTGTCTCTGTATTAAGGGTTATCTTAACATATTTACCAAAACCAAAGCATTTCTCGATAAAATCCTATTCCCAACTCTCACCCACAGAAGACTGCACATGAATAGTAGGATTTTCTTCCAGTACTTCTCTACCTGTAGTTAAAGTTAGGAACTGCTATTGCAGTTTCATGACAATAAAATGAGATATAGTAAAGAAATATCTCTGAAATCAGAGGGAAGTTTACAGAAGAGCAATTCCCTTGACTGAGCTAGTATTAAAAATAAAAAAATAAACAAATTACAAAAAGGAAAGAAAACAATTCCAGCTTAAAATACAAGGCCAAGCTGGATGGAGCTTTGAGTAACCTGGTCTAGTGGAAGGTGTCCCTGCCATGGCAGGGAAGTTGTATCTTTAAAGTCTCTTCCAAACTAAACTATTCTATGATTCCATGAAACATTAGGTTACAGGAAAACTTATATCAGTTTTAGGTGAGTAGCTAACTATACCAGTTACTTTTGACAGCGATGAAAAGAAACACTACCCTCAGACATGAGGTTTTTTTCACTATTGTATAGGGTTCTTTCTTAATGTGGAATGAAGGCCACAAACAGATTCAGAGTAATTTAAAGACTAAATATGGAAGCATTAAAAATATACCACTGTGATGAGTCTCATGTGAAAACCACCAGAAAAAGCACCCTGTCAAATTCGTACAATAAAATCTGTGCCCTTGAGGTCAAACCAGTTCAATCAAGTTCACTAACGTAAGAATAGTAAGTCAAGCCTTTACCTAGGTTTATTTTCATGCTGTTCTCCTCCCCTCCAAATCTGCTGAAGTTGCATTACATTTCATTGATAAAGTTGTTGTGTAAGGAGCTCCAAAATGGACATCTACTTCTCAACCATGCAACTGCAAAACCACATGATAGATGACCTGGGTTTACGATTGCACATGGCAACTTTTGCTGTTCGCACAGGGGACAGAAAGAAGAAATAAATACATTAGTAAATTTGGATGAATGGGAACAATACACAGCAACAGAGTGAAGGACTGAGATTCTATTGATACTTCAAATCAATGCTTTTCACAGTGCCATCTGGCAAACATCATTTAATGTAACATTAACAGGAAGTATAAACACAATATACAGACATATGCACTTCCAGATTCTGTGGTTATTTAAATAATTTCTAATGAAGGCTTGGAAAATGCCTTCAGGGATACTGCCAGGTAAGATTCTGATAGTGACTCTGGAAGATCTTGATAACATGCCTAATAAACATTGAAAAGCAAGAAGTTTTGCTGTGCCAGACTTCAATTAAGGACAAACTTTGAAACCAGGAATTTTTGTTGTATATGCAAGAAAGCTGCAACAAATTACATACATGCATCGTAAGTACCAGAAGTGTTCTTTCACACATGGAAAAATATTGTCTGTCGAGGACAAAAGAAAGTATGGATTCAAAATCTGGGTGCCAGACATGCTGCAAAACTGCACAAAAACATGGACAGGGGAAGGAAGAGGTGAAAAGAAAAGAACCAAAAAAACCCCAAACCCACACAGTGACCAGCTGCAACAAGCCAACAAATACCTCAATGAGAAGCAAAGTTTTTTTCCTTAGTGACAGATGGAAATAGAGTCAGTTTTGGGACCTGCTGTAGACAGAGGCAAAGGAGACCCCAAAAATGTAACAGGCCTATTATGGAAGTGACAAGAAAATAAGCTTTACAAAAATCAGTGCATGGAATGGGACTGTTTCTCAGTATGCACAGGACCAAACTAATAAGTGTTGGTTTTTTAAGTATTAAAGGTGTTCCAACCTTCTCTTCCCCTTCCCCCCCCCCAACACATTCTTTCTACAGGGAACCCTCCAGAACAGAGATGGGTGTGTCCATCAGGCAGTCTAGCATAACTTTCCCAGAAGCACATATATAGCTATAAACTGGTTACCAACCAAAACTACTATCATTGTGATGATGCAGTTAAGGAAATTAAGTTTCTTCAATGATCTCTGCTGCAAGCCTCTATATTCAAATTTTGTGACAAGTCTTTACTTCTGTGATCTTAATCTAAAAATTCAAAATTATGTCATTAATCAACATAGAATTTCATTAATCTACAGAAAAAACAATCTTTCTTCCATCATAAAATAATAACTTAATCCCACGTTTCCTTTCATTTTGTGTTAATTGCAAAGACAAAGAATCAGATACCAGCATTTGCTTGTTTCCTTGACTTTTCATTTAAGGGTTTTTATGGGTTTTAAAGACCACTAAGAAATACCAACCTTGGTATAAGTGTATCACCTAAAACCCAAATTACAGAATTAATTACAGAAGCAATTTCTCATGACAATTTCTGCAGGTTTTCCACTCTGGATTCATTGCGATCAGAAAACACCTGCGACATATGTACACGTTAGCCCTCTTTGGCAGGGAAACTAAGTTTACAGACACAATGGAAGTATCATATTGGAGAAGGCCAGACATACATGGTGAGAACATAATCACCAAGCAGAGGGCAATAACCTTGGAAAGATAAAAAATATAATTGCAAATCTTGCCATTTGCACTAAGGAGGAAAGCCGTTGGCTGCAAAACAGAGAAAGACCAAGGCAGAAAGGAGCTCAGCTAACCTCCAATTAGCTATAAAGATGCTCTTTCACTATGTATGGTCTATGTGTCTTTATGAAGAATGTTAACTTCCTGCAGCATGTTTGAACATGTAATCACTTTGGGATCAAAATAATATTCCTGGCTTTCCTATGCAGTAGTAAAATACAGCATCAATAGGCTTTTCAACTACTATTTACATAATATGACTCATTAAGTGCTGTTTCAATGCCATTCTTCCATACACATAAAGGGGGGAAATAGTAACTCCATTCCTAAATGAAAGAGTGACAGCTATTCAAAGGGGGGAAGCCACCTATAGACGCCAATTCAATGGTGCTGCACCTGCCCACTTCAGGCCTGAATTTGACCCAAAATACCAAACTGGAAAAAAACAAATAAGCTCTTTGAAAATGTCTTTATTAAAAGTAGTGAATGCATTAAAGTCAAAATAAGAATCCCTATTCTCCAAACACTAAGTAAGCTCCACACTTAAAAAGTTTTTTAACCAAAGCTTACAAATCATTACAAAAAACACACCATACATACCCCCCTATATGTACATAAATCCCCAACATCCAGCACATCTTTGACTTCATTTTAGCCATGGAAAATGGAAAAAATCCAAAGCAAAGTTACTTGATTGTGGGTTTACATCAAACCTGTGACAAAATCCAGAATACTGAACTCCCCATTATCATTATTTTGGTTTAATGCTGTTGCATTAAGGTAAAAACCTACTTGCTGCAAAAACTTAGGTATGGCTCCCCCAAGCTTTGGGCAGAGATTGAATTAACTGATAGAGGACACTAAGCTCACAACCACCTAACAAAATGAACTGCAGTGCTGTTATATTCAGTGGATTTAACAATGCATGCCTTTTATATGTGCAGTTACTACAGGAAGAAATTCATATTGTCATTTAACTCATGCTTAAGGGGGCCCCCAGGCTTGAAGTGACTGACAGCTCCAGCTCCCCAGAGCTCAGACACCTCATCTAGTGCAACTAAGAGATACTTCAATGGTTGCTGCAGTTGTTTGCTTCAGTGACTTGGACAGACAATTTAAAAGTTCATCTGCAGGCTATACAGGAGTCTCGTATTATAGAAAGCCCTGAGTTGGGATGACATCAACTGTAAACATGGAACCTTCTTTGCTCTATATGAGGAAGAATACACCTACTAGTTATGAAAAAGGGAGAAAACTGCACAGTGTGAAGCAAATGTAAAATTTAGTAAATAAACCCAAAGAATCTTATTTCTCAGATGCACTTAAGGCTGTGAAAGTAATCACTGTTATACATGTAGCTTGACAACAATTAGCTCAAACATGCTTTTAAAAAAAAAAAAAAAAAGCATAGTTGTTCAATTAAAAAAAAACAAACAAAAAAAAGAGATGGCCAATGAGATGCTCACAGTGTGCAAGTATTTCTAGAACTTTACTTTGAGTGTCCATATATGTACTGCAGAGAGTGTACCCATCAGTGTAATCTGACATCAGCAAAGATTTTCATTTAAGAATACTTTCCACCATAAAAGGCTGTCTCATGTTTCTGTGATACCTCTCTAACTTTGAAAAGTATAACAGGACACTTAACTGCCTGAAGAGCAATTTAGACTTCTCCTCTCTTCAGCAGGTTTTCATAGAGACTCATGTTCTTAGTGATCTAGGTGTTCAATAGGATCTGAAAGCCATTACAGTTTTTCTAATTTTCCTGCCTATCTGCCTCCATTTACTACCGTTGTTGCTTCAGTCATGGTAAATTCAGGATGTAATATGCAATTTACCAATGCTTTCAACAAGTTTTAGTAAGTCTACTTGTTAAAAAAAAAAAAAAAAAAAAAAAAAAAAAAGAAAGGAAGGGAGTGGAGAAAGAAAAGTAAATTTTGCTTCTACAAATCCTTTGGGTTCCATACAGATTCAGATATAGGCGGAGATAACAGTCCTACGCTGTATAGCTGTCTTCATGATTTCTTTACTGAAGCACTAAGTGATTACATGCATTTATTTCGCCTGTTATTTCTGCAATTTTCAAACAAAATCTGCTTTTGCCTACAAGCAAAAAGCCTGCCTCTACCTACCACTTTCTTAAATGAGGGTTCTGTTAAAGGAAGTGAGTCTCTCTTTGTACTCATAAAAGAAGAAAAGAAATCTGCCTTCAAGAAATGCAAAGAAAAAGGTGGCAAACTAAGCAGATACCTGGCAAAGAGGTATTAGAGTTCTTCACCACTGGGGGGGGGAGGGGGGGAGCGGAGGGAAAGGCTTTATTGACGCAGTGATTGAGAGGTACAAAGAATAACTACAGTATGAGTCTGAGGGAAAACAAAATACCAGATAGAGTTGGTGGGAATCTTCTATGGAGAAAAGTCAGAGAGTACAAGGAAGAAGCAACTAGAAAGCAAGACAAAAAGTAAACAAAGGCACTGGGAGAATGGTCATGCAAAGCAGAGGCATCTCAAAACACACAGGGAAAAGAAATGGCAAAGGATGCAGGAAAGGTATTCAGGAAATTACATCAGGTAAGCAGAGGTCCTAAACCAGATTTGATTTACAATTATGCATATGCCTTGATGCTGCTTGCTGCCTCATATGCAAGATTTAGAGATCATTTTTAGGAAAACTGAGACAATTGTCACCTGATTTTTTTGTTTCAGAGTAACATTAAATGATCAACTGCCTCTGCTTCTGTCAGTCTACAACATGCCATATCATTTAAATAAATGTATTTGAAAGGACAGATTTTCAACATCATTAAAATAACGTACTGGGGGATGTGGGAAGACAGCACTTACATCAACATAATTGCAACTGAACAAAATGTGAAGCAAATAAATCATTTGGCTGTAGCTACAAAAAGCACTTTAGCCACTGGAATTCCATGCCAATTTTCTGCTTTCTTGGACAAGAGGGGCATGAAAACCTGCTACTGACATCTAAAACACAAAAAAGCATCTGTCAAAATACTGCTCTCTGATCTTAAACTGGCAGGGTTGCAGAGAACAACTCGTGCTTTTAACTAAAGAATGGAACAAATCACTGGTTTCATCAGTTTGTAGCAGCAAATTTAATACCACTAACTTAGCAATGCCTGTGTATAAAATGTAATAAAGAAAATTCAATTGACGATCTAACAGTCGTGCAACTTCTTTGAGCCAGTGTCCGCACTCTTGAGTGGTCATGTGAATATCCTTCCTCTCCATGTCTCAGCCGAAAATGAGACATCTTTCATATGCAATTACATTACCAAGCACAAGACAGGACCAAAGGATGTAAGAGACAGTAAATGAAATAACATTAGTCATCTAGTTTGAATGAAACAGGCACTCAATGTGTTGGAGATATTAAACATACATGACCAAAATTAACATAAATAATATAAATTATTAAGTGAGTACTATGGCAAATTTTGCAAAAGTAAAAATTAACATTTTGAAAATTAAAAAACAGGTTACAAAGCATGCAATCATTTCCAGCAGATTCCAGCATTATGCTGCATAAAATAAACCAAATATTTTGCAGGCAACAGCTGGTTTTAAACTCTACAGTCCACAGTCAGAAAAGCACACACAAGCTGCGAATCAGTTAACCCAAAAAAAAGCATATTGCATGCACCGAATTTTTCCTGTTTGCATGAATATTGCACACCAGGAGTTAGTACTATTATTTCATAGAGAAATAAAATAAAACATACAACCCCAAGAAGCCATTTCACACTAACTATTGTGTACCTTTTTCCCTAAGAAACCTCATAGAGCACATAGTGAAACAGTGGTTGAAAGGTTCCAGGATATTGGCAGAACTCCCTCATCTCAGTAAGGTCAATTAGACAATTGCTAATAGGAAAGGCATGCTCTAAATAGAGTGATGATTTGATAAGAGATTCTAGTTAGGTTTGTACAGAAATGGAAGGCAAACTCCGCAAAGGATAGGTTGGCAATTTCGTCCTATCGATCCAAAATGACTCAAGATCTTGTTTGCTAAAGAGGAAAGGTGATAGCTCGTTTCATCTTGGGTTTCTGGGTTTTGAGTATTGTTAACTATCAGTCTTGATTATGCTTATATACTGTTTGTGATGATTGATATACCATAGTCTCTATTCTCGGATGTTATGCCAAATTTCAATTTAAAAGTAAAGCAATTGAACACAAGTAAAGACTTCATAGTGATCCCAAACTCTTCAAACAAAAACCTTTGCAGAAAACACAGACCAACTCAAATACTAGGCAAATTATTCCTTCATTTCTTCAGTGTTTTCATAATCACAATATTGATTTTATAGATATATTCAGAAAACTAATATAAATGGTCATGAACATCAAAGCAAATTATCAGTTTTTACTTAAGCAAATGTTAGATGATTCTTCATGTCATATTCACCAAGTCGTAATTAGAAATATCTGTAGCAAAGGCCACACCGAATCCCTTGCTGACTAAGTTTTCTCTGAAGAGGAATATATATAATAATACATTACATATAATCTGTGTCTATGGCAATACCCATCTGTTTATAACAAGCAATATAAAAAGGATTAAGTAGGATCTGTGGTAAGGATTTGTTCATGATTTGTTCCAGTTTAGCACTTTTTAGATGATATGACATCATAGTTAATACCAAACCTCTTGATGCAGTTAACCTGATTTATAAGAGTATCATATTCCCACTTGTTTACAAGAGAAACAGAATACTAAATATCACAGCTGGCACCCCTCCCAAAGACACCATCAAATATTTCATTCAAGATTTTAAATTGAATTACCCATTAAAAAAAACTTCACACATGAACATACCCACTTGCTTTTTCAACAGAACGCTTTTAATATTAGAGTTACAGCTCTCCCATACAAATCAATTCATAGAATCATAGAACAGTTAGGGTTGGAAAGGACCTTAAGATCTAGTTCCAACCCCCCTGCCATGGGCAGGGACACCTCACACTAAACCATGTTGTCCAAGACTGTCCAACCTGGCCTTTAACACCGCTAGGGATGGAGAATTCACAGCTTCCTTGGGCAACCTATTCCAGTGCCTCACCACCCTCACTCTAAAGAACTTCTTCCTTATATCTAATCTGAACTTCCCCTGTTTAAGTTTGAAACCATTAGCCCTTGTCCCACCACTACAGTCCCTAACGAAGAGTCCCTCCCCAACATCCTTATAGGTCCCCTTCAGATACTGGAAGGCTGCTATGAGGTCTCCATGCAGCTTCTCTTCTCCAGGCTGAACAGCCCCGACTACCTCAGCCTGTCTTCATACAGGAATTGCTCCAGCTCCCCGATTGTCCTCATGACCCTCCTCTGGACTTGCTCCAACAGCTCCATGTCCTGTTGAGGACACCAGAACTGCACACAGTATGCCAAGTGGAGCCTCACGAGAGCAGAGGAGAGGGGCAGGACCACCTCCTTCGACCTGCTGGTCACGCTTCTTTTGGTGCAGCCCAGGATACGGTTGGTTTCTGGGCTGCAAGTGCACACTGAAGCCGGCTCATATCCAGCTTCTCATCAACCACCACCCCCAAGTCCTTCTCCGCAGGGTTGGTCTGAATGTCTTCTCTATCCAACCTGTAGCTGTTCCTGGGACTGCCCCAATCCAGGTGTAAGACCTTGCACTTGGCTTGGTCAAACTTTGTGAGGTTGGCATCGGCCCACCTCACAAGTGTGTCAAGGTCCCCTCTGTACAGCATCCCTTCCCTCCAGCATATCAACCAAACCACACAGCTTGGTGCCATTGGCAAATTTGCTGAGGGTGCATCAATCCCACTGTCCATGTCACCAACAAAGATGTTGAACAAGACCTGTGTTGTTCACCGATCCCTGAGGGACACCACTCATTACTGGTCTCCAACTGGACACTGAGCCACTTACTGCAACTCTTTGTGTGCAGCCATCCAGCCAGTTCTTTATCCACTGAGTGGTCCATCCATCAAATTGATGTCCCTCCAATTTAGAGACAAGGATGTTGTGTGGGACAGTGTCGAACGTTTTGCACAAGTGAACTGCTTTGCCGCTGTCCATCAGTTCCGTAGCCCCATCATAGAAGACCACCAAATTGGTCAGGCAGTATTTCTCCTTAGTGAAGCCATTCCTTGTTTCACTTTCTCACCATGTATGTATGTAATAAGACATATTAAAATTGAATGTAAGGAAAATCACCCGTTATTCAGATTGCATTAGTTACCTTACTAATGACATTAATTCTGCAAAATAAGGAACACTCAAGACTTGAGGATGGAATTACACTTTCATTCTGTCAATGGCAGCCAACTCACACATATTGCTCCCAAAGTAGGAACCTAAACCTAAATTCCTTCAGAGCAATTGGAGCAATTTCTTGTAGCTACTGCAAATTGTAGCCTCTTCTATCAGCTCACTTTATCCCATATTTTCAAGTATTCCTCCACAGAAACTTCTACCATTGACTGTAGCCTCTAAGTAAAGAAATAAGATTTCATGCACTCGATTTGTGGGAACAGATATCATGGCCAATCTGCTGTCTAAGCACAAAAAATACAAGCCAGTGAACCACTGCACTTTTGTTTCAGTAGGTATGCTGCAGAAGGAAAACTCTATCAGACAAGTTCTACATAAAATTTGAAATGCAAGACATTATAGGAAAGTCATTTTAGTTTGTTCAGAATAGAATAGAAAGAATATGAAACACGTCTCTACTCATACCTAAAAAGCAGAAAAAGATATGCTTACTAAATTCACCCCATAAACTCTCCATGTACCAATGCTGTTTCAACACTGCCACGCTCCCTTTACACCCAAGAGATGAAAACAGAAGTAGCTGAGTATTCAGATGCCTGCAACTGTGAGGACTGGAATTCCAATCACTTGCTCTGTTAGACGTAAGCAAAGCTTGATGATCTTAAGCAATACTTGTTTCTTGGATTGCGTTAAACCTTTACTTTGTGAAACATTTAGATGATTTTAAGTAGAGATTTTATGTTTTCAAATCCTAGTCAGAATCAGCAGTACAAATGAGCAGGGCGTTTGGCTGCTGCTGGACTGGTTTGGTTAAGTAACACACATCTTCAGCTGAAAGCAGGGAGTTTGTACTGGTGACACCAATAAAGAAATATGATCTTTTTGTTGAAAGGTATAGGACATAACTGAAGCCATAAATCATTAATCTTTCTGAATGCTGAACTCAAAAGCATGCTTTTCTTTCCCTCAGCTTGCCGTCAAACATCCATCCTCAGTAGGGCCAAAGTACACAGTTCTTCCAACAGATACTTCCAAAATATCTTTTTCCACAGGATCTGCTGCAGTGATTTAGGGCTGTCCCTGGATCTTACATAATTTTCTCTTTTCCCTTGAGTTCACCATTTTTTATTTATTTTTATCCCTTCTCTCCAGACTCAATACCCCATGGCAGCACTACAATTACACTTCCTCGCACTCTGCAAAATGGGATTTAATCACCTCAATGGACATGTGAGCAGGACAATGTGAAAACTCTTTGGAGGAAGAATGTACTGCCTCTAGAAAGATGATTAGGCCCACAGAGGATGCACCTTTTGACATGCATGACAGATCTTGTTCTTCAAGAGACAATCTACACCCCTTAGAAGGCAGACTCTTTCAAATTCAATGGTATTATCCCTGAAGAGGCTACAATGATCTCCACTTCTAGTATCATTTTAACACTTTGGATTAAATGGAATTTGGGGGAAGAGAAAAATTAATTGCAGGGTTAGAAGAGAATCCATATGTCACTAGAAACAGGGTCAGGGCAAACACTGACAGTGAGCTGTCATTAAAATCACTTTTCTATTGCTATTGATGGCTAGTTTTTGTAATATAAAAAATGATAAAATCAGGCTGACAATGTATGGCAGCATATAAAATGGACAATAATTTTAGTTAACGTTAAGAGTAGCCTGTATTTTCAAGAAAGCAGAATTTTTTATTTTTCTTTTCTTAGTGTTACTTTAAAAACCCTTACAAAATCTGTAACTTGCAGGTGGTATGAATTTAAGAAATTCCAGTAAAATTTGTTTCCTTAACAACACAGGTTATGGAACCCAGCCATACGCATGTGATCTGGAATGGAACTTGGCACAAACGTATTTTAGCAGGGAGCATTTTATCTCTGAAAGAGACACTTCGAAAATTTGGTTTAGCAATGTCTAGGTGGATGTTTTTGACCAATGCAGTGAGGATGCAGCATGAACAAAGCCCTCTACAGACACCAAAGAAATGTCCAGAAGAGATGGTACATCGATGAGAAAGATTTTTTTGTTGTCTGGTGAGGGGTGACCTCACCCATTATGAAGATAACAATGCAAGTTCTTTCCTTTATTCAGACATTCCTTCTTCCGAACTGCTGTTAAAAACTTGTCTAAAGTGTTTCAGTTTATCTATGGTGGACCATGCTTCTCTTCCCCACAATACAATATTCCTTAAGTATTTCCAATAATCCCTATGCTTCCACCACCACCAATAATTTTTATTTGAGCAAGTGCCAACCTATGTTGTAGTTGTAAGGTTGCTAAGGCTGCACATGCAGAGTGACTGACAGTTGAATCTGTTCTGAAAGGGAGACCAAACAGAGTAGTTTGCGTTTCTGATGCTCCAAGGCTGCACAAGACCTCAGTATATTGAGCAGGCCTCATGTAAAAATGTGGTATCAGAATGGTCACCCCTCTGTCAAACCTGGTTAAAACTTGTAATCAGTTCAGAGGTTTTTAACAGGGACATGAAAGACAGACATGGCACAACTGACTAATTCTCTTCCTAGGAAATCAGTTTAAAATAGAAGTTTGGGGTACTATTAGTTTCAAAGACATTTTCCTCTGAAATTACAAAACTAAGTCAGAAGTTTAATACAACAGCACTGCAATTTGCAGTCTGAACGCTTGAGTTTTAAAATAAGAGACAAAACTACCACAAGATTTCTGTGGTGCATGGAAGATGGGACTTATTAAAACTCTGGGTTTATGCATTTATGAAAGCAGTTAAGAGACATTGGCCAAAAAGAGTCAAGACATGTCTTAGACAACAGAACAAATAAAATGAACATTAAAGGTGAAAACTGTAATGTGGAAAAATATGCATTTTCTGCAAAATCACAAACATTAACCTGCATAAATGAAATTTATAACTATTCATTTTCTTAAAAAAAAAAAAAATATTCTGAATTACTAGTGCCATTTTCTTTCTTTCCTGTTGTGCTCCTTGGTTGACTTGTGATCCCAGATAGGGTCTGATCCAGTAAATGCTTCCAGATGTATAGCTCATATTTAATACTCCACCTAGAAGTAAATCTTATTCCCACTAGTTACTGTTTGTATAACTCTTCTGAGTTCAGCCTTTAAAAAAAAATTAAGAGTCCATATCCATTAGAAAGTTATTAACTTCCTTATTCTCCGTCAGAGATAAAGGGACACAGGCCTAGGCAATCAATCAAGGTATGCAGATCATCCATTTTAGTAAGGTAAAATTCCCTCTGACTTGCGTGGAACTTGGGATCTCACCCAGTTTATTGACAGTTTGACTCAGGACCAACTGAGAAGGGGAGTGTGCAGTACAGAGTGACAGTCTCCTGAATCTTTCCGCTGCCCCACACAAATGGCACACTTACATGCTTAGTCTATGCCACTGTCCATAACCTACCATCCTGTTGTCAATGGAGTACGTAGCCCACAGACATTAAAGGGGCAAAAGAAAGCTTTTACCCAATTGCGCATGTAACAGAAAAAGGAGAACACTTAGATTTACCTACAGCATTCTTTCACTGGCCAACAAGTGAGGCTAGCCTTCAGTTGCATGCAATACAGTAGACTGCTTTCCATGCCACCTAGCAATCTTTTGGGCATCAATTCAGTTATTTCTGGGTTTTCCTATCACTTCTAAACCTTCCTTGAAACTCAGGCCAGAAGCTCAGCAAGATAACAGACATGGTAGTGCTAAAAGCCACTTTCAGAAAACTGCTGTAATCAGGTCTACAATGCTGATAGGTCTTCTGTGTCTCTTTGTATGCCAAGATAAGAAATCAAATGAATCCTTTAAGTGGTGGCAAGAAGCATGATGTGATCTCCAAGACTTAACTCTCTGCAAAAACAGTAACTTCTACTATTATACAGAAATCCAAAGTGCCTCTCAGATAATTCACCATTCCCAGACAAGCACAAGGAAACATACACTCTGAAAACTGTCTATAGAAGGATGTTCAGGGATCTCAGTAGATTCTTCATCTTCTTTTCTCTGTTTCCTTGCAACAGAACTGACTTTTTTTGAGCTACGTCATTTTGCCTCTTTTGAGGAAAAGAAATCAAGCCTTTTCTCCTGAAAATAATTTTAAAGTTCCTTCATTAATGTAAACTTAAAAATAAGAAAACAAAAAAGTAAAAGTAATAGCACATTCCAGACAGTTTATTAAGTAAAATACAAAAGCACCTCTTGGGTGCTGGAAGCATTCATGCTTCAGCTTTATGCCTTTACAGCGGCCCCGTCATGTGTTAATGATTACATATATTCATTCACTACCAAAAATAGTTTCCTCTAGAATTATGCACAAAGAACATTTGTCCACAGTGAATTTCAAGCTTGGCTAGTCTGCTTGGATTACAGTTACTCCTAATTTTACAGTGGCAGAAATCCAGAAGTCTACTTTGTATTAGCAGTTTATCTTTTATGTCAGAATATTTTATTCATTCATTCAAAAGTTAGGAAAGTAACAGCACCTAAAACCTGAAGTCTTTACTTTACCCATGGAACCAGTTATCACAATATACAGATTACTATACCAAAATCTTAGTTAGCTTATCTGGAAAGAGCATCTTGCTCTCTCCCTCTCTACTTCTCCTCTCATTTTGGTCTCCTCAGGAAACCTCAAGTAGGATCTTCTTGATCACTTTCACATGCCCCTAAGAAATTAGTACATGTTATCAATACTGAAACACTTGCAAGCTTAGTAAGTAATGATTACAAAACTAGTAGAAAGAGAAATATACACCAAAAAATATTTCTATTTTTATTATGTCCACTGTCTTACAAAATATGAGTGCTGGGGGGAGGAGGGGAAGTTGCTGCACATTTTGCAAGTACAGCCATCTATTATTTAGGGTGTAAAACATTTTACACATATTTTAAATGTTAGCTGCATGGAAGGGTCTCAAAGATTTCTTGGTGTTGCTTTGAAGCCCTCTATTCCACCACCACCTCCCCCAATGCCCCCCAATTTTTTTTTTTTTTATTTTTTTTTTTGGGTGCAGAGAAAAATTGCTCCATTTCTGCTTGGAATCCAAAGGAGAACAGGAAGTAACGTCTGAGCTCCATAGAGATTCATTTTTATTTGCTTACAGGACGTGGCGGATTTAAAAACTGGCTTCATTTTTCAGTATCCTTAAAGGACCTAACTTTTTTCTTTTTTTCTTTTTGGCAGGGAGCATGGTTGGAACTTCAAGTTCAGCCAAAATAGACAATAAAACAGTAAGAAGGCATAATGCCAAAAATGCAAAGGCATCAGCGTCCAGAGCATAATTCCACCCTTTTTTCTCTCTCTCCCCGCACCACCCCACCCCCCCCCGTGCCAATGATTTACACAGGAAAACTTAAAAACCAGAAAACTGTCCTAGAATGAACTTCTCATATTTTAAAACAGCCTATGAACGCCTCAGACCCACTGGAAGCGAGTTAAAGAATGATATTGCTCATTTAAGCTGACAGATTTTTTTTCTAATCCATATGTTTTATTGTTATATTCTTTTGAATATCATACTTTGTTCTGCTTCTTGGGAGAAAACATTTGTATGAAATAACAACATGTGGAATCTCTCACACAACACAATATGAAATTTGGTTCAAGAGTAGCCTTTTTTTCCATCTCCTTCATGATACACAGTTTTAAACATTCTCACTGGAAGCAAGCCTGTGCTAGCCTCTAAGCCAAAAAACGTCCCAATTCATTTAAAAATCTCATTTTGTTGCAGCAAAACTGATTTTTTTTGGAGGGTCTAACCTGCAAATAATGCTGTGAAAATGATATGCAATGACCAACAAATAAGTAAAGCTTCTCTGCAAGGCTATGTGCAAATGTTTCCTCATATTTGCAACAGGAAGCCAGGCAGGATGGGTCTGGGAGAAGGTCTGGAAGCTGTATAGCAAAAGTGGAGGGAAAGACAAAAATAGCTTTTAAAGAGGATATTGTCTTCCTTACTGCATTAATCCTTGTTTGGAATTAGAAGCTAACTATTCAGTATTTCCTTTCCATCATATAAAATTGAACCTATATAATTTGCAGAAAATATCCAGAAGCCACGCAATGCATTCTATTTATTAGCAAGAGTCAAAGAACTACCTCTGCAGAAGCACATGCCCAACTTAGAAACAAAAAAAAAAAAAAAAAATGGAAAAAGAGAGGCCATCTCCTTCATGTAAGAAGTGCGAAGTACACCTGGGGAAAAAACAAAGAACACCACAACAACCTTTTTCTTTCTGAAGAAAGAAAATAAAGAATAACTGTGACACCTGCATGAAAAACAATTATAATCCCAGTTAAAGAAAAAAGGTAGACTTGCGGGAAGGGTGCAAAAGTGTTTGTGAGGCCAAACACTAGAAAGCTCGGTAACTGTAAGGAAAAACACAGAAAATACCATCAAATCACTGAGGATTTAAACACATGGTTTTCAGGGGAACTGCAGCATGAGCTCACTTTGAAACAAGTGGGGCAAAATGGCACACTAGTCTCAGCTAGGGAAAATAAAAATCATCCACCAGGATTAGTAGAGCCTACTAAAAACAACGG
>NW_009936827.1:0-11267 GCF_000696875.1 Nestor notabilis
CGGGCCCGTCCGTCTCTAAGTGCCCGGCCAGCCACCGCCCCGGGCATCCCGCAGCGCTCTGCCCTACGCTTCTCGCTGTGGGTGCTCACGCGCACCCGGTTCATGCGGGACCCGGCCTCGGGGCCAGCATGCTGGAAGCCAAAATCCCTCCGCCATAGGCTCCCAGAGGAGGGGTTTTGACCTGTTGAACCGCTGCTTCAGTGGAACAGCGGGGATTTTTGTCATCTGTCTCCCAGCGCAGGCAGTGGGTGGGTTGCAGGAAACGTGCGAATAAGGCAAAACCTGGTTCGAGGTTGCTGTTAAAAAAGGCTGGCAAAGTTTGGCAGAGAAGGCAGTGCACAGCTTGCATGGAGCTCTTGATGGGGCTGGCTCGCAACAGGCACATCCATCCCTTGCCTGCAACACCAGGAATCACACCAGGGGCTCTCCCCCACCTCTCTTCCCATAAAATTTCACAGATTCACGGCCAGATCCTGTTCTCACTTTTCCTGGCAGAAGCAGGGAGTAGCTGCATAGGCATTAGCAGGATCACCGCAAATTTATGGTGCTGTAACTGAGAGCAGTGCCTAGCCCTTGGGATCGTTGGGCACCTCGGCGCGCACGGAGGCAGGATTTACATGCCTGGCCTCTGAGCCTGGTGGCAGCTCTGCAGTAGCTGGTGAAGCCAGAATTTACACTTGTTGGGTCGGGATCCCTGTCTCTGGGCCCCACAGCATCAGGCATCCAAAATCTCCATGCGGCGGGAGCTGCAGAACCTCACACACAGTGCAGCGAGTGCCTTGCTGCTCTTACACATGAACAGCCTCAGGCATATGAAGATTCAAAGGCAGTTACATCAAGGAGGCACTTGCCCACCTGGAATTACTCAAACTTGTACCAGGCTGGGACTTAGTGCTGCTAGAGGCATGCACCCCATGTCCCTGCTTCAGCTTAAATCATGACACTCCTGCATGAGCTCCTTGTTTCAAACAGCCCTGAGCATCTGTTCAGGTTCTGAGTGGAAGTACTCATGTGAGCATTTTTAGAGGTGCAGGTAAATGTTTGAATACAGGCTACGTGGTACAAATAATTGAAGGCTCCGAGTGTCTTAATTTATGACCAACTGTTCCCGTGTTTCCAATCACTGTAGTCATTAATGATACTTTCTTTTAATGGGAAAAGGGGATAGAGGAGGTATGGCTGGAGGTAAATAGTAACCCAGTGTTTGTGGTAGGAAATAAGGAGCCATTGTCCTCAGCACTATGTAACTAGAAAGATAATAGTTGGTACAGCAAATACCAGCTAATTAGAGGGCAAAGGCAGTCTTGAAATTGCAGCTGGCTGCAGGAAATTTTAGGTGCCAGCTTTTTCGCTCCGAGGTAAAGCCAGTTTACCATATGGGCTGTTCCCTGCTTGTCTGGCAGACTTCTAACTTGCAGATTAAGGCTGCGGATGGCAGGGCTAGAGTGGTCCTTTGGGGACCTAGCAAACAGCAGGGTCCCCTCTTGGGGTCCTGGAGGTGTGAAGGGGAGCGTCAGGACTGAGGCTTAATAACAAAGTGCTTGGCCTGTTGAGTAACACACCCGCTTCTGGTGCTACAAGAGACAGCTGGCCACAGCAGGTCAGGGTCCTCACAGGGGTCCTCCTGGGTTGGCATGGCTTCACCCCCCGAGGTAGTGCCTTACATCAGGGTCAAAGGTGGCAGGAGGGGAGGACAGAGCCAGTGTAGACCAACAGCAGAGATGGATGGACGGGACTGGACACACATGTTCCTTAAAACATCCAGCCATGAACTGCGTGGATTATTCAAAAAAGGTCCCAGTTTACTGAAAGACCGTGCAGGCATCAATATAGCACATGAAGAAGGTGGGACTTCCTGCAGCTTTAATCATTTCATACTCTTCCCACTTCTGCTTTGGTGGGACAAGAAGAGCTGTCAAGAGGCATGTAGGAGTGTGTCAGTCCTGTGGTGGTGCTGGTGCCAGGAAAGGCAGGAGGGACAGCTGGGGGCACACACCTCAAAGGCTGGGTGGTAGTGAGCCCCTGGCTGGCTGCTTGAAGGGCTGGAGAAGAGGCAAGAGGTCCTCAGCCAGCAGTAATGAGGTGCACCGCCCGTCTGGGAGGGTGTACGTCTCACAAGGGGAAGACTTGGCACTCTTGCCAGCACTGAGGTCAAAACACACAGAATGAGTTGGTCATGGTGCTTGCATGGGTGGGTGAGGACAGACCACTTGTTGCTTTACCTCACTTTGTCCTCTGCTGAAATGTCTTTGCTGTTTTTCTTCTGGAAGGAAAAAAGTTGGTTGCCTTCTTTTCTCCTTGTTTCCCCTGCAAGTTTGCTTTATCCTCCACCAAAACACCTCCCTCTGAATATCATACCATAGTTTTTGTCCACTGAAGCTATTCCTCTATCTACAGAAGAGGATGGATGAGGAAAGGGCACTTGTACGTGGACAGGGGTGATCCTCACTAGGTATTAGAGGTACCAGCTGTCAGTAGGAGGGGCTCCCATCTAGTATTAGCTGCTGAAGATGTTGTCCAGATGTTTTTTTAGAAGATGTCCCAATAATTCTCACTGATCTAATAACGAACAGTGTCCACAGCTGGAACTGGGCAGGATGTGGACTTTACTCCATGACCAGAGGCTTGGATGTGACTAATACTGGCCGGAGACACAGTCACAGCACACCAGGGAAGACATTATAGCTGATGAATGGTAAAAAGTAGCTTAATCCCATGCAGCCCCCTGGACACCACGCGCTGTTTTACTCCTCTTCATCCCACTGAAACATTCCTATGGCTCTAGTGGCCCTCACGCTCCTGTTTGTCTTCTACTACAGTGATGGAAGTTGTATTTCTCATCTGGCCAGTCTCTGCTGCTGGTGAGCCAGAAAAGGGTGGGGAGGAGCTCAGATTACCTGAGATGTGGAAATACTCAGTTCACTTGGCAGAGGAGCAGGGTGATTCAAAATGTATAGGGAGCATAAGTCCCTCTTAGTTAATGGCATGACCCTGCAGAACATGTTCAGAACCTTATCACTAGGAAGACAGCCATGTGGCTCCAACTTTTCTCAATATAGATGTAGGTCCAGTCTAGCATTTCTGTGGTGCTCATAAGCTCTGATCTCTTGGGAAGTTTCTTCCATCCCTGTTGCATATGCACAATAAGCTTTCCCCTAAGTCAGGTGGTCCTGTGTCTTCCCTGCAACCAGGGCAGAGCCAAGGCCAAGATGATGCCTGTTCTGTGACACATTTCAAGGAATACTTACAACGCTTCTTTCATTGAGATGGACCTTTTTTTTTGTCCTTTCATTACCACTCACCCCTCACTCCTGTGGTGGGACTAGTCACAGTAGTAGGAGCAAGTCAAAGGCAGCGAATCTGTTGTGAGGAACTGGACAGATTTCCAGCAGTGAGATTTTTATGAGTCAAGGTGGAATTCACGGAATAAAAATCTGGAAATGGAAAAAACCCCATCTTGGGCTCCTGCCAAAGGAGGGCTCATTCCAGACACGTTACCTGATCTGACCTGCCTTGCAGGTGTGAAAACCTTCATTGACCCACCCCCATGTTTTCTACCTGCCCCTGCAAACACCAAAGGAAACCACCACCTTATTCCCAGCCGCTGCCCTCGTGGGAAGCAGCCAGTTTCCTTGAGGCATAAAGCTCATGGCCTGAGAATTTGTGGCACTCCACAAAAGGAAATATAGGCTAAACTTCTGAAACGTTTTCTAACGTTGACGTCTTTCAAGCGGTGGAATCGTCTCCCCAGGGACACGTGGATGCTCTGCTCCTTGAGTCGGGGAGACAGAACCGGACAACGCACAGGGAGACGTATTGTTGGGAACCTTACTGCCCCCATCCCCAGGAGAGACAATGAGGGGGAGAGAGGAAATAAATTAGATGACTTGAATCATTTCCAGCTCTAATTGCTATGATCTTGCAGTAGTTTTCCCAGCCGCAAGTATAACATTAACCATCGAAGCACGATTTCACCCATGGTCAATTAAACCAGGAATCATCAGGCCTGACATCACCAAGTAAAATCCATCCTGGACCCAGGGACACCATGCTGAGAAGAGACAGGAGCCAGACAGGGGGTCCATGGAATGGGCAGAAGCTGTTTTGGAGGTGGACATCTGCAAGCATGCTCTTCCCCTCTGTCAGCACAGGGCACAAAGGGCAATGCAGCAACTCTATGATGTGCATTTGCCTTTCCTCACCTCAGTGATGCACTGGTAGGTCCTTGCAAGTGATGCCACTCATCTGGATGGTGCTACTGGCTGAGGGGCTGCTCCAGAGGTTGAATGGAGACAGCCCTCCATGCTGGCTGATGTGTGCCACCCTGCACATGGCAGGATACCAGTTCACATTCAGGGGCTACAAACGTTATCCTCTGTCCGGTTTGCCCCTACCCTCCTGGTCCTCCAAAGTGCAGCTCTGGGAAGCCTGTCAGGTGCCCACAGGGGATATCCAAACCCCCAGCTCCTCAGGGTGGAGGGCAGATGCCCTGTGTTCAGCTTAAACCACAACAGCAGATCAGGGTACAGCTCTCCTGCAGTGATCTACAGCTGCAGACCTCCTCGCACCTCCTTCCTCTTCCTCTGAAGTCCTCAACGAAGGGGTGAACCATGCCATTTACTAGGTTTTGAATACCTAAAAAGCAAATAACAAGAAACCCTTGTGAAGACACAAGGATTTAAAGGACATGGCAGTAACCAGACAGACCTGGCAGCTGTGATGGGGTGAAGTCCTGACTTGCCTGACTCCATGTAACTTGGTAGCAAGGCTGGGGAGAGCAGGCAGAGTTCATGCCTCCTCATTTAGCTTTAATCATTAGACAGACGCTCCCGACAGCAGGCTCTGTGGGCTGAGCGAGTTAAACTGTAACTGCCCTCCTCGGCGGCCCCCAGCGAGGAGCCTGGCTCGTGTGACCAGGGCAGGACCAACCTCCCACCTGAGCCCCAGCAGCTCTCACTGCTGGCTCAGCAGGGATGCAGGGTTGGCCCTGACCACAGGCTGGTGTGGGGGTAGCTGCCCTGCATCCCCATGATGGCCATGGGGACTGACCAGGACCCTGTTAGGTAGTATCTCATGGAGCTGGGGGAGACTCCCTTCCCTTCCGCCCTCCCTCCCATGAGCAGGTTAGATCACCTGTCCCCATGGCACTGCTGGGTGTGGGGGACAGGAGATGCCCCTGGGGCCAGCCCAGGGCACCAAGCCCTGTGCCCTGCCACTGATAAAGACCAGGGCTCCGTTTGGGGAGGTGCGGGGCCACAGTCATAGCCAGACAGTGAGGTAATCTGCCCCCCAACGCCCCTCCTCTCAGACCAAGTCTCCTGGTCTCTTCTACTTGGCTTAAACCCCGAGGCGAAGAGTTGTACATCCTTTCCAAAATTTTTATCGGCATGAATTATGACAACTCTGGATATTCTTATTGTCTGCTCAAATGGCCGATCCCGTTCTAGAATCTTACTTAATTCTTGGCCTCAGCTGCTTCCTGTGGTAATGAGCTCCACAGCATAATTAAACATGGTCTGTGATAGCAACCATGCAATGGGCTTCACCAGCAGCACGTGGGTGTGCATGTGTGTGTCTCTGTGCGCATGGGTGCGTGCAGGCTGGGGTGCACGGGGGGGATACTGCTCGCAGGCAGGGCAAGCATTGCCTTGTGGGGACAGGAGCAACCTCAGGGTGCAGCCAGGCTGGGGCATGGGAGCACTGAGGTCACTGTGCCGGGGCTGTTGTTCACCCTGGGTGCTGTGACCCAATGTCTGACTGTCAGGGAACCACGAACCCCAGATTCCTGCCCTGTACCACCAGGAGGGAGCGGTTGCCCCACCAGCTCCTTCCCTCTGGATTAGGGGAGTGATGCTGAAGTCCCACAAATCTGGCAAGAAGATGTCCCCAAACAGCTGAGGATCCACGGGTGGTTTTGGGGAAAGTGCATGCAAGGCTCTAGCTGGAATCTGTCAGACGAGACACGGCAATCCCCCTGTCCTGTGGTCCGCAGCTGCTCAGGGGCTGCAGCTGGGCTGGAAGGGAATGTGTGCTGCAGCAGAGCCCCTTCCCCAGGATGGCACCAGGGGAATCCCAGCTGATGCAAAGGGTTTGCCTTACTCCACTACGTTCCCTTTTTCTCCATGTAATCTCCTTCTTTTTTCCTTCCTTTTTCTTTCTCTTTCCTTGCTTCCTTCCTTCCTCTTTGTCTTCCCCCTTTCTGATCATCCCCATCTGTAATTACTTTCTTCACTTGCTCAAATGTTCTGTAATTTCTTTCTTCGAAAGCAAGAGAGGCCTCTGGCTGTACCTGTCACTGATGACGTGAAAGGGGATTATTCTCCTGATAATCACTGGGATTAATACTGCAAAACAACTTCACCTAAAGGAGGAACCAAACCCAATTCATATGTTACATCCAGCTTTCCCATGGACCTTGCAGACAGGTGCTGAGAGGCAGAGGATGGGCTAACAGGGTTGAGCTCCCTCTCCCCTGCCTGGCACAACTGTAGGGGGCAGAATCCCCCAACCCCATGGTGGGAGCCGCTCCGTGGGCTTGCTCGGTGCCTCTCTTCACCACTGCTGGCTTGGGCACTCTTGGCTGCAGGGCCACCCCAAGCCGCACTCAGGTGGCACAGATGGCTTCTGGGGCAGGCGGCACATGCTCCATAGCCTGGCAGGGAGCAAGGGACGGGAATGAAATGTGCTGAGATGCCAAGCCAGGAGGGTGCGACCAGTGCCGCCCTGCCACCAGTGCTGCCCTACCACCAGTGCTGCCCTACCACCAGGGAGTCGAGACAGTGGGTGAAGGCTGGATGGGGTCGGGAATGTCACCACAGAGAGGGTGGGACAGAGCTGCCAGGACTGCAGGCTGCAAAGGAAGGCTTAGAGTGTGGGGAGGGATAATATATATGATATAATGTATGTCTGCCAGGCATGTGATTGCTGGTGCTGCTGCCCGGAGGCAGACACTACCATGGGATGGATTCTCACACAGGCTGGGGACGGTCGCTATTTACAGCTAGTGAAACCACAGCGTATTTCCTGCTTTTATTTCTGGGTCCCACAAAGTCTAGGGACAAACTGAAGAGGGTTAGTGAGGCTTAGGATGGGCTCTACAGCTCCTGGCTGTGCCACTCAAGTCCTTCTGCAAACCAACCCAGTAAGACAATAAAGCCTCTGCACGAAAACCACCGTGTTCATAGGCTCCCAAGTGTCCTTTGATGGCAAATGCCTTAGCTTAATAGTCTCACCTTCACAGTGCAAGCTGAAGAGAACATAAATACCATCCTTAGACACTGTGGCTTCTAAACATATATATATAGCATGGGTAATATATGGGCTTACACAAACAGCAGTATTGAAGCATGTAAAGTAGACAGGGAAGGGAACTATAACAACTGAAGCACCGGGGCAGTCACAAGATATGAAGAGGGAAGAAACCATGTGGCAATAGATGGTTTTCTTCTAAGGCACTTGGATGTGTTGAATACGGTCCAAGTGCTCGGCCATCAGACAAAGGGATGCACATGAATACTGATGCTCCCGTGGCACAAGCAGCCCTTGGCACATTTGAAGGGCTTGTTCACAGAAAAATCAAAGTGTGTGTCTGTGTATGTATTTACACATGCAAGAAACTAAGCATGTATAAACCAGTGAATTCTAGTTCAGATTGCCGTCATGTACTCTTGCAAAGGTAAAATTAAAGACAGAGTTCGCCCATATAATTTAATTGTAATTGTGTATGTGTTCTGTATTTTCTGTGGTTGACATCCTTAAGTCATGACTCTGAATTTTCAGCTTGAGAGACTGATTTTCCAGGATGCACAGAGCACCTACCTGCTAACACCACTTGTGGCATCTGAAGTTAAGCCAAATCACTAAATGCTTCAACACATCCTGGGTCTGTACTTAAACACACCTGCAAAAAAACCCAAAACAAAACTCCCCAAAAAGCCCAAACAAAAAGCCCAACTCCACAAAAACTGAAACCACCATGATTCATGTCCCAAAACATATTTGCTCATGTGCATAAGAACTTAGTTTTTACTTGAAGGCACTTTTTTCGGTGGATTTGATTCTCGTTTGCAAGCCTTTAGTGTTCACTAAAGTTACATTTTTCTTCATTTCCCTCCAGCAATGGAAGGTGGAATTCTTTTAATTATTTATTTAGGTATGTATGTAAATGCAGATGGAGACCCTCTTTCCACCACAGATCTTCGGGGCTATGTTTATAGAACCAAATGTCATGGAAGACTGTAATGTCATGTTCAACACCCTTCAAGATACGGCTTGTATAGAATCCCTTTTATAGAAGCATGAATTCCGTTGTGCACAGAGATCTGTGGAGAATAAATGAGCTTTTGTATGGTTCAGAGGGATCTGCCTCTCTTGATCCTTAGTGAGTGTATAAAATTGGGCTTTAGGGGTGACCACACTGTCAGTGAGTTACAGGAACCTTCCCAAGCACATGGCAGCTAAACCTGTAGGCACTGAGCCTGAGAGGCCTGAACTGCAGCTGGTACGTGCTGACAGAGCTCTGCTGAAGGCAAGAGGGGAACTGGTCTTCAGCATTGCCTTTGGTTGATTCACTTGCTGTCTTTTCTTACACTTCCTTGGCTTTTCCTTGTTGAGATGATGTTAGTAGTTCGTGGTGTCAGCACTGTGGTGAGGATGCAGTTCAAAACACCCAGATGGCAGGGATCCGGCCAGGTTTGGCTCCAAGCTGGGGAGCCAAAGTGATTGCTATGCCACTGCCTCCTCACACATTCACAGAGGTTCCCAAATGATCCACGACACCCTCACTGCACAGCGCCAAGCTGCAACACACCCCACAGCGACACAACCCAAAGGCCTGTGTCGCGTCTGAACTTGCCGAGGTATCATCTTAAGATTGCACATAGAACGATGAACACAAGCGATACTGTTGTGCTGAATAAGGTTTCTTACCAGAAAAACAAAAACAGGGAAAGTTGGCGTCATCATCTCTAACCCCTGTCACTACTCAGCTGTAAGCAAATGCGGAGGAAAGCTCTGGGTCAGCGTTAGGCTGGGTGGCTTTGCTGTATGGATCTAAGACTGGTTTCCCAATGAAGTCATGCTCCAGTCTGTCACTCCACACAAAGGAAGCCTCTGGGTCATTCGTGGTGATATTTGTCTGCAGCTCTATAGATACCTTTGATCTACACTTCTGGCAGATGAGCAGAAATAATTGTGTTACCGCTCATGTTTTCAAGAGTCACCGCTTCATTAACAAACAAATCAAATTAAAGCCTCCAACCATAAGGTGAGGAGCAGCCCTTCACTGTCACTGTGGAGTCACTGTGCCTAACTTGGGCTACTGGGAGGAGACTGAAAGGACAGCTGTTGCATTAGGTGCACTACACCTCCAGCATCCACTGTTTGGCAAAGTGCTTGTTCCTGCAGCTAGGTTCTTACAGCGAAGCCAGCAGCTGCTGCCACTCCTCAGCACACTGGGCTCATGGGCTGTGTGAGTGGCCAGACCCCATCTTGGGTCCATGATGGACCATGGGTTACAGAAAGTAGGTGTTTGAAGACATTAAACCCCCCCTGCCACCCCAGAGGTGGCTGGGGACACCGACTCCTGATGGAAGCTGTGAACTTGCATTATATTTTGCAGATAAATCTTTCATTTCCTTGGGATTCCTGCAGATGTTGTACCTCTCCTGCCCTGGGTCTAGCATGGGATTTGTTCTGGATTCAAGGTGTCATGTTGCTGCTAAACTAACAGGAAAGCACCCTTCCAAGGGCACTGGTGGGAAGCACAATTCCTGACATGCAATGCCATTGCAGTGATGAAGGATTTTAAGTGCTGGCCTAAACGCACAAGGGGAAGGAGTTTCTTTTATCTGTGCTCAGAACAGTGTTTTAAGCATGGGGCAGGAAAAAGAAGAACCTTACAGTATTGTATTAGAAGTGGTCACAAAGGAGTTTTCAGAAGCCAGAGTGGATTGAGTAACTTAGTTCCTCCTGCCTCCACTTGAAGGACCAGCAGCACCATGTGCTCTGGGGCAGTGCCTCCTCCGTTTGTCATGCCCATCGGGTAACTCTATAGGCTGCCCAAAGTAACCAGAAAACCCCTTACGTTTTAAAGTTTTGAATCAAAATATCTTAAAATCTTAACAAAGATAACAAAAAAGGGTGCTGCTTTCTGAGACACGGAGAAAGATGACAGCTCTGAAAAACTGGGCACCACTGCCTTAAAACATTGTGTCAGTTTGTCATCTGAAGAGACAATGCAAGCCATCGAGTTACTATAGCTTAACAAATCACTGCAAGTTAGTTGAGCTGTAGCAATTGGCAGTATGCATGCTGTTAGCTTGATGCAAAGCAAAGTCAAGTATGTCAGCTGAAACAGCAGTTGCCAGCTACCATTGTCCTCTTCCTTGCTGAGCAGCAGCAAGACCATGTCACGGTCATGTATCATCCTCAGTGGAGACTTGGTTTTCCATACAATCCCCAGTTGTAGGGCCTCCTCTTATGCAGACAATCAAGATACCAGCATGAATTCCCACTTATCCTGGTTCGTTTTACATCTTTGGAGACCTGAGAGTCTGTAAAAATGTAAGCATTCACCAGTCGCATCAGGCACTGTAAAGAGGACACCTTGGGAACTGAGCCAAGCTCTGCACGAACCCATTACTATGTTTGTTACCACTTCAGCTGCATTCTGCTAAAAAATATTGCAACAAAAAGAGAAAAGAGGATATCTGGTACTAGCATCATTCTGCTGGATTTATGGTTAAGGGATTAGTCCCCCAAATAAACTCATCAGCAGAGTCAAAATTATGTAGAAAAAGCCACACAGTACTGTTGTGTTGGGTTTTTTTTCTCCTCCTGCATCAGATCAGGTGAGAAAGCAGCAATGAAGACACCTGTTTCTGGTACTGCAGACGGAGAACCAAGCAATCTAACTCCTGTCTTCTACTGAACATCAGCCTTTAGTAAGCCAAGCCTGCACTGGGTATACTCTGTAGAGCACAGGCAAAGGTAGCCACCAACTGCACTCTTGGACAGACCTTTATGTAGATCCCCACCCACAGTAACCTAACCCAAAGCCACATTTCCTACGAGGAGAAATAAGGGCATCTTTTAGTCTGGTAAAAATCATGGTGTTTTTTTCCTTTGGTTGAAGATGTCTCCAAGAGAGTTTAACATTTAATATCAAGCTCAGGTTGCCAGCTGCCTGGACCAGGTGAAGTGATAGCTTTATTGTACTTGCACGTTTGATCTTACCTGCAGTAAGTAATGTATTAAGTGCCTTCCCT
>NW_009936827.1:11286-129267 GCF_000696875.1 Nestor notabilis
GCCATGAGCCTATGGAGTTCCCCAGCTGCTCCAGCCTTGGCTGCTGCTGAGGCCTGGCTCCCTCTGGAAACAACCTTACACAGTTACCACTTGGATTGGGAAGACACACCTGAAGCCAAAACAGGATATTTTACAGCAATGAAGTGGCAGTAGTTTAAAATATCCTTTGCTTTCTCAAACTTCAATGACTACCACCACCAAAATACTCAGAGTAACTATTAATCTTAATCAGTTAATTCATGGGAGAATGGCATGAACTGCTGATTGAATCACACAGTGATCAAAAAAAAAGAGATGCTGTAATCAAACTTACCTCCTTCTGCACTTTGCACTCAGTCTTTAAATCCCACGTGCATGTATTGCACGTCCTCCAAGTTACTAAGTATCTGACATAGCAACTGCAAACATGTGCCCCTCCTGTGGTACATCAGTTGCTCTGGTTGTCAGGTAATCCCAAATATTTTATACAGGATCGAGTATTTCATACAGTCTCCCTTTGTGGGGTACTTGTGCTGCTGCCGGGAATGACCTGACTGGCAAAGTCAATGTGCTTTGTAGACAATAAGGAAGAAAAGAGGAAGCACATTTCTACCTCCATTTTAATTTCAAACCATATCTGCCTCTAAGTCTTTGACTCCCTAACAAGCCTCAGGCAGTCTTTGCTGCATATGGTGTCTGATCAGAGTTAATGTCCAGCTGCGTGTCTGAAGAACCAGGAGTCTTCTTTGCTAGATGATTTTAGTTATCAAACCCATTAGAATTAAGTGGTGGCATGCCCAGGAAGCAACAGCATAAGCTGTCACTGTGGTGCCAGTCTGTGTTTGGTGTGGGTGTGAATGAAATTTAGGTCTGGATGTGGATGATGTGTATGTATGCTGTGCTAGACCAAATCCTCTGCTCCAGGCACTCGTGGGCTATGGAATTTGAAGTCTGGGTCTTCCCAAATGTCAGGATCTGGTTCATTTTAAAGTCACATTAGAGCAGATACAAGCTTGTGTCTCTTGAAAAATATGGAAGGACTTTGAGGCAATTCCTTCTTTATGGGAGCAGCCCTCTTGATGTCTAAGTGGTCACTAACGTGAGGGACAACTTGCAGAATCAAAGTAATGAGAGACTTGCAACAGAGAACTGGTGGTCTTGGAAGGTATATGTGTGACAGCAAAGCTAGGGTTTATTCAATCACTGATTTGAAGAAAAGAGTTCATCCTGCACACTTAAAGAAGGAAAGGTCCAGCAAAAAATAGTTACATAAACACATCACTGAAAATTGCATCATGGGCCTATTAGGCATGAAGTCAGATAGATTTTCTAACTTCCAGACCTTTGGCACTGCAGTATTAGTATTGTTGAAACATGGTTTTCTGTGTGCAGCTGTATATATTTATATTATCACACAGATGGGCACAGATGCACAGAGATACATGCACACGTGCACTTCAGTACATTGGGCTACCAGATGATACACTGTTTAAAGCTAAAACTAGTTTGTATGTATTATATAGAATCACAGAATCATGATTCTGTGCAATGCAGAGAGTTTAAGAGCATTCACATACATTCCAAGACTTGTGGTTCTGCAAAATGGTGCGCCCTTACAGAAAATGAAGGGTTTACTCAAACTGAACAAAAAACCTTCTAGGAGGGGTTTTGAGCTACAGGAATACATAAAGAAATACATAAAGAATCCTTTTTTCCCAATATGTAAAACACCCAAATGGTTTTTTACTTGCCTTGTCACAAAGTTTGCGTCCATAGGAGCTGAGTTCCTCTTGAAGTATGTGACACCTTCACAAAAATGGGCTGCAGAACCTGGGCCTAAGTATTTAACTCCTTAGGCATTCATCTAGAAGAGTTTTAATGTTTGTGACTGTAACCACTGGGAAAAGCTACAGACCGCCCGCTTAAAACCAGCCAAATTTAAAGCCCACACCCAGAGAATCACTTGCTCTAACTCCACAGCTACACCAAAGCTGCTCCCAGCCGTTCCACTTATATTTTATAATATGTATTCAGTATATTCATAAAGAAAGTCTACTGACACAAGGTGTATGAGTCTGTTTCCTTGATTGATAAGCAAAAAAATTGTTTGCAATTGAATTTACATAGCTACGTTCAGTTTTCCAGGGCATATGCCCTTTTTTGAGTTTGAGGGTTTTTAAAGACAGTAAAAATAGAGGATTTTGTTCATTTGCCCAAAATTCCTGAAGCCCAGTGAGAATAGTGGATACTTGGTACCACAGTCCCAGTCTAAAGGTTACTTAGTCATATGAAGATCACTTAATTAGTGCAGGCAATTAATTTCTAATTACTATTTTGGGTAATCCTACGTGGTATAGCTGATGCATCCCTACAGCATCAATCCACAGAAGCAGAAGGCCCTGTGTAGCACAAGTGCAACCAATCCTGCTGGGAATAGAAGATCCTAAATACGTTGCTTGTGCCAGTGGATCGCAGATGTGGTTTCATCAGTTGCCCTGACAATTGTAGTTTAGAAAAGCAGGTTTTACAAAGTCATCCTGGCTAGAATACTGCAGAAGGCCCGTATTTAATCAGGAGCTTGTGTAACACATGGGCTCCGCACACACCTATGAACCCATCTTTGCAATATATGCAAAGAAAAAAGGTTTTAAATTCATGTGTTTGATCCCAGGGTTGACCATTCACCATTCCCACTGCTGCCTTGGCTGTTCTGTGTCACAGTAGCAGCAGTCAACACAGACAATTTTGTTTGGAAGCCTTATTGTGTTTTACTGCACATAATGCATAAAATGTAACCTGATAACACACAAAAGCGATTTGGCATCTTCGCTTTGTAACGTTAACAGCGTTATTGTTATGGGTTATCCAAAAGATGAGTCAGCCTGCGAGGATATGGCAGTACAACACACCAAGCAGCCAGAGCCTGTGTGGGCTGTGGCGGCTCAGCTCCGCTCTGCCTGCAGATGTGCTGCTCTCCCTGCAGATGTGCTCTCCTGCTGGTGATGGCTGTGACTCTCGCCTTTCACTCATCCTCCCTTTTCAAAAGGACAAGCCATTCAGAACTGGCATTTGTACCACTCAGACCCATCGATACCCCATTGCACAGGAACAGGTTAAATTTATGTGGCATGTGGTTTCATTCAGCTGATCTGGACTGCGCTGCAAAAGCCAGGCACACCCTGGCCTGACAGGAATCACGAATCCCCTTCTCAGCCAAAGACACTCAGGCAAACACGAAACAGACTGGGAACCAAAAGGCTGATGGACTCTTCCTTTCAAAGCTCCTGAGACCCTTAATCCCCACGTATTCTTTTTCCACACACTGCTTTACATGCCTGATTGAAACCCAAGTGATTGAAACCCAATTAGTGGAAGGAGGGGAATGCCCAGGCACCAAGATCAGGATGCCCATTCCTGTCACACATGAAGTCACTTGTACAGAAACAGAGAGTTGGGATCTTAAGAGGCTCTTGAAATGATAAATCTACATAAAGCAGAAGGGACAAGGCCAGCAAGAAAGCCAAGAGAAAAAATGGCTGCACAGATAAGACAAAAGGAGAAAAAAACAAAGACGCTTTGAGACATAAAGTGGTTAGAAAGTTTCCCAACGTGGGGAGGTCTGCTCTGCCAGGGGTTCAGGATAGCTGCGGAGAATCTGGTGGAGTGTGTTTAACATGGATATTGTTCTACCAGTGAGACCCAGTGTTGCAATGCTATTCTCTTTAGAACAGTCAAAATCACCAGAAAAATGAGATTTTTATAGTCACAGCACTCAGGCAATTTCCCATGTCCTCAGACTGTGGCCGGAGACTGCATGCTGGGTAGAGCCACTTCCTCCAGTGTTGCAAGGGGCACAGCTCATCGTATGTCACAAAGCAGTGACCCTCCTCCACTCCCACAGGGACAGGACCCACATCTGGGTCTCACCAGGAACATGCTCTGTAGGACAGTCTTGCTGGCCTTTGCACAGCATGGCTTTCCAGGCGCATTACTCCATAAGATGTGATCCCGACATTGACTCAACACTGGATGCACATCTGGGATTCAGCCCCTCATTAGCAACATGTAAGTTACATTTACTTGGAAAAAGGCATGAGAGAGACAAAGGAAACAGCTGGCTGTAAATGCAGCTGCTCTGTCTCCACTTACCTGACTTGTAAGGTCCTGGGGTAACTGGGACACCCCTGCGATAGACAGTCCCTCACCTTCCCCTTGCAGGCAGCCCCAGCGATGCCTCTGAGCATTGCCAGGCACACAGTACAGCTGAGGCCCTTGGTAGGGTTGTTCCAGCCATGTGGGTGGGCAACAAATGGGACCTCAAGGTCTCAGGGAAAAGCCACAGAGCCTCTAAGCCCTCCTACCTGCCCTCTGGTCCTGGGCACGCGCGAGAGGACACTCAGCGAGACACACCGAAGTTCACTGAAATGAAGACACAGCACAGAATTTTTAAATAATTTTATAATTTCCTGATGAACTTAGTCTGTGAATAAAAAAAGAAGAAAAAAATGAACAAAGTGTTTATATTATCAAGGCAAAGTTGAATATAACACATTTTCTTTGCAATTTCATTATCCTGTCAGTAACATGACTCCAGCAATAAAACACATACAAGTTGAAGGCAGCGTGCGCACTTGCATCACAGACATCAATGTCTCCCGCTGCTGTTATTTCCAAAAGGAATTCAAGTATTCTAGATCCCATCCCCAAAGCCTGTCTCCCCCTCCGCTAAAGTGCAACACATCTCTTCCAAAGCAAATGAGGGATCCGTGTCTGTGGAGTGGACGGAGCATCCCACAGATTTTTGACCCCACAGACGGTTTGTGAGCCTGGTGTGTGGCTCTCCCCATTCACTGACTTGGAGGGAAACAGCAATATACTGTTTTAGTGGGCTTGGAGCAGCATGTTGGGCTAGCACAGAAATTATTCCCCTGTTCATGGTCCCATCTGATTCATCCTCCTTCAGCATCTGAACAGATAAAGGCATCTGCCACTAAAGCACCCCAGATACACTGTAACAAGTGTGTCAGTAAGGGCCAAATGCAGCCGCCCCTGGGCAGGCAGGGACGACAGAGACTTGGCCATGTCCCCAGAGAGCTGGGAAGATGGGCTAGGTTAAAGGAACAATGTCTACTCATAAAATCTGGCTTTTAGATAACCACATAATAAGAGTACATGAGTGATAGATCCATCTTTTGCCAGTTTCCAAATGGAAAAACAGTGTTTTGAACAAAAAACCCCACCAAAGCACTGAGAACCTGAAGTGGAAATATCTACTTAAAAGCAAAAGGGATTAACTTGATTTTCAAGATCCAAAGTAGAAGTGCAAAATGGGGACAAACAGCATACAATAAATCGATATAAAAAATACATTCATTTAGTGAAATCCTTTACCTAGTCTCATAGGTAACGTGATTTGTACGGGGTTTTTTGTCTATGTTACATACTGGTTTAGCCTCATGTTCTTCCTTTGATGCAATTGTAGCAGAAGGTGACTGCTAGTCCTTCCCTGTACCATAACCCGCTGTGGCTATGTGATCAATACCAGATGCAAAGAAATACAACTTTGATAATGGACCTACACACGACTACCTGCACACACAACTATCTGCACCGGCACATGTCCCTGGGATCCATGGGCACGACTGAGAAGACAGGGAAAATCTGGCCAAAGCATTTGTCCCATTTATGTCAGTGGTTCCTATCTTAAGGGACCCCTGGTGTTGATAACCGTTAATCAGAAAAGACTGATTTCCAAAATACTGCTTCATCTGTATTACACGTGTACAGTATAAACCTGGGAGAGCATGAATTTATACAGGGTTTGTAACATTTCCTAAGAGGCCAAGCTGCCTTGGACCTCAAAAGCCTGTGAAAGGCAACTGGGTATGATTATAAGCCCACAAATCCTTTACCGTACAATCCCAAAAGGAGGAGTCACGGCTTTGTTGCTTCTTTACTTGAATTCCTTTTGATGAAATTTATTTTTATATATTTTAAAACACATCTTTTTCAGTTCTACTACTATCTTTTTTTTAATCCGACAACAGACACACATTGTTGGTAACTGCCCCAGCCTTAGGACCACACAGACAATATCGACAAGCAGAAAACAAAACAGGAAAAAACACCCCTGAAAAAGTCAGGAGAGATACTGATGACAGGGTTACAGCACTCACCACACACACTGGAAAAAGTCAGGATTTCTGAGTTTATGCTTTTGACACTAAAAAGTTTTGAAACAGTTTTTCTTGTTTTTTTAAAAACAGTCAGCGGACACAGCCATTTTGTTCAGAAGGATCTGCTGTTGCGTAAGTTTCCTTCCATTTGTGTGGAAAAAACAATTAAAAACATTATATTGTTTAACCCCCCCCGACACTCCTTTTCCTCGCCATGATGACAAGAGGGGTTAGCAAAGTTGGCCTTGCCAGGCGCGATGCCCCCCGACGCCCTGTGCCTGACCCACCCACCCCGCCAGCTTCGCTGGGGCAGTGTTAGTTATCCATAGCCTTCTGCGTCCTCTCCAGTTCCCTCTTTCAGTGCAGGCGTTGAGCTGAGTAGAGGCTTTCTTTAAATATCAGATGCCTTGATTGTACTATTTCCCTTTTGCATTTCAGTGGAGTCATTTGAGGAGTATGTGCATTAGTTATGTAGTGAAATTTCTGCTTTAAAATGGTATCAGTGTGTGACTCTCTACATCCTCTGTAAAGACCCTTCAGTGGCGACGATTGGCAATTAGGAAAGGAATGGGGACTCAACCCTGTCAACTTCTATCAGATGTAGAAATTCCCCAACAAATTGAGCACTAGCAGCAGAATGGGTGGGAACTACAGGGCAAATGAAAAGAGGTGCCCCTTTGGTTCAAAAAACCAGGGTTATGTCTAAAAGATTTATGACATTAATTCTCCCTTGTGCAAAATACCGAGAACCCCAAAGTACCAGAAAATTTGCAAGAGAAGGGATATTCCAGCCGTGCAACCAGAAACGGCACACACAGTTTTGTGTATCACATCAGACCTTCACCTTCTGTCCCCTGGACTTGGCAAAAATCAGATACTCCAAAGAGTGTTTGGCATTTTCTAGAGAGAAAGCTGGTTAAAGGCAGTCAAAATGAGAGCAAATACTAGAAGCTTAGAGCTTCCTTTGGTAGCACGCCAGACAATTCTTCTTCCAATCACAGTGTCCATGTCCTCACCCTGCAATTCTAGTGTTGTAATGTCCTTTTAGTGTTTTACATGAGGTTGGATTCAGAGGAAAATATGTACTTGGACTCAGGGATGTCATGAAGAAGCACGGTTGGGGTGTTAGCTTTTACACTGTACATGGGCTTCAGGCTTAAGTTATTTTTTAGCCCAAACCCAGCTAAAATAACCTATTTAATTTTCTACAGACAGCTCCTTAAGTCCTTATATCTCTCAGTTTCTCTACAAATGACAGCTTGAAAGAAAAAAAAACACATTAAAGCAATTAAAACTTTCACAGCTCCAGCAGCAAATGGAACTTCATTCAACAGAAGAAAAAGCAAGTTTCCCCAGGCTCCCTAGGAAGGGCCCCTGATTTCCTAGAGCTGCTGTATTGCAGGCCTGCTGTGCTAGGAAACTAACTGTTTCTGCCTGGCTGCTAACACTTGGGTATCAGACTTTAAGAAAGTGGTGGGTTAGGCAACTGGATGAGCATTGCAGCATGTGCACACATATGGTCCTTCTGCCATGTGCCTGATACGCAATTCTGTAACGGGTTATGGTAACAAAATCCCTTCACTGCCCTAAGGCCAATGGTGTGGAACTCTGTATAAAAAAGCTTTCATTGGCCACGTTCAGCATTAAACCACGGCCAGCAGTAACTCCCAAATCACCTAGTTCCTTAAGCTATTCACCATCACAAGATCTCTGTTGACATAGGATCAGAGAGATTATCTGAAATAGTTCAATGTAGATCAAGTCGGATCAAGTCTGTTCCTAAATGAGATAGGCTCTCTCCCTGAAAGCACTTTATTGAGGTCTAAGATCAATGTTTAAGATGGGAAGCCTGGAAGACCTAGAAGATAGCATCGGTTAACTAGAAAAATTGCAAAGGCCCAACAATGCAGATGGGAAGAACAGCAGGTGTGTGTCTGGGAGATAAAAGACCACATGGCCAGCATGAGAACTAGCCAGGCTTGACAAATCCTCTCAGGGAAGAGGCCGGGAGATGTGTAAACAGTGAGATTCACCTAGCTGCTGACGCATGGATCCTGCACACACTGCCATGACAGCACCGTGCCTTTTGCCGGAGCACTTTCAACTCTAGAAATGCAGCCACAAGCTGAGTTTAAGATGCAGAAGAACCAGCACTTTCCTATGATGTGTGAGCAATGCAGTAAACCAAGGGAATTGAAATGACAGCCCAAAGTAACCACCCCTTGTTCACATCCCCTCCCCCTGCTTACACGAGAGATGCTATCAAGGAACATCTCAGTAAGAGGTTTACAAGCAGGAGTCATTTGAACTATCGATAAGGGAAATTCCACAGCTTCTCACAGAGGAGGGATTGTTTTACAGCAGGGAACCATGGCAGCTGGAGATTTGACCATATAAGTTAATGAGATAGTCAGGAGTGGTGGCGATGATATTAGGCTGACAGCTCTGATGCTTTTACAGGCGACATTAAATTCCTTAAGTGAGTAATTAGGGGTGATTAAGAAAAAGCAAGAAGAAAGATTTCAAAACAACAGCTCCTATCAAAACATGCTGACTCAAATAATGGGACCAAAGGGGTGGTTCTGGGATGAGACATGGCTCAGTGGTATGTACAGTCACTGTCTGCACGCCTTCCGGTGTTTCCCCCTTGCACACATTCAAGTTCTCATTACTCTCCTCATCCATGACAACAAAAGCTTCAGACAGGGGCTGCTACTACAGCAAGAACTAAAGCTACATCTGCAAAGCACCGGCCATGCTCAAAACATGGAAAAGGTGTGAATCACCTCTTCTTTGGAGACTTACATACTTCTTCTTAGTGGACATCATGGTTACAGATCCAGTTCCTTCTGCTGAATCATTACAGTAGAATGAATTGGGATGTGATTTATCTTAAAGTAGTCAATAGAGTCTACAGGTATATAAGGTTTCAGGTTTGCACATTTTTCAGTGCTTGTTTGAAAAAAAAGTCAGAGTACATCTTCCCTTACTCAACTTCTGCTGATGTCATTTCTATTAGAAGAAATTGGTCACTTCTGAAGACAAAACTAGGGTTTGAAAGACCTACAGGAGAGCTGTGCTACGGATTTGAAAGATGTAAGAAATGCAGCTTTCCTGAGAGGGCTTGAACATTTTCATTACCATAACAGTTTAGTGATTAAGGTCAAAATGTAGTAAGTCATATTGAATTAAACTGCAGGCTCTGAATGGGAGGTTTACTGAGAGGATACATAATCAGCTAGTGACTAGAAACCCAAGATTTATTCCACTGCTGTGTTGATACTTGGTCTCCTTTTGCCCTCCTCTCATTCTCTTAAGTAATATGAGAAAGCTAAAGGGGAACTACTCCTTTAAGGAGCACATGGGGATGTGTTAAAGGGTTCTGTCCTGCAGATGCCCCCAGACACACATAACCACTGGTAGCCAAGAAAAAAGCGTGTCTCCCCATTAATGCATAGTCCAAGAATGAACACTCAAATCCTACTCATTAAATAGGATCCTGACTTGCCACCACAATGACAAACTGACCTGCTATTTCAGGTCATATTACCTATCAGCAGGGGCTTTAACGAGTGTCAAAGATGGATGGGAACAAGAGTAAGGCCTCTCATATACATAATAAGAATTGCACTGGTTTAACTAAAGCTGTGATTTTATACCCATCTACTCAGCTGGGTGCCAACTCCAGCAGAGATGCTCCTCTTCATAAGAATGGGTTATTGCTCTGAACTCAAACTCATTCCTTGTCAACCTAAGCTAAACCAAAATAAATTAAATTATAATTATTGTAAGAACTATGTTACCGATGTAACTAACTTAGCTTTAACATTATACTTTTAAGCTAAATGATGCAATTTTCTCATTTACAAAATGCCTAAGACTATTCTTGATGGAAGCTAGTGTTCACAAAGCTATGGCCTGAAAAATTGGCAATGGACAAATTATACAAGTTAAAGCTGGGAGCTGACTTGTTGACCATACCTGCCCAAAGGGAGAGAGCTCGCTATAAAATAAGAACTTAGGAGACACAGACCTATGATGAGAAACCTCAGCTAGAAACCCCAAGAAATCAACGGATGAAAACATCTACCTGAAAAAACGCCCCACCCAGCACTTCAGAGTCAGATCAGCAAACAGTAAAAATCAAAGTTAAGTAAACAGAAAGTACCAGTATGCCTACCGTGTTTTCCAGCTGCTAGATGAAGTGACTAACAGGAACAAATAGTGAAACTTTCCTTTCCTCTCTCTCTTGTTTAAGAATATAGAAACACTGAGACAGGCAGCGAGATGTGAGCTAGCTAGCTGATGCTGGCCAGTCTCAAGCCATAATCAGAGCACACTCAGGTTTAACTTTAGCACTATAAAATTCAGGCTTTCAGCTTTTATGGAAAAAAAAAAAAAAGAAAAAGAAAGAAAGAAGCAGAGAAAGAAAGAGAGAGAGAGAAGAAGCAATAAATGAATGAAAGGCAAAGGCTACCCTTCTGCAACCTCATGGAGAACTAGAGCTGCTTGTGTTCAGTGGATCCTCTCTTCTTTGCTCAGTAGACTTGGAAGAGCTCTGCTCAGCTGTATCCAAAAGTCACCATCAACAAAGTCAATAGGGAATTGGATTCTAAAGTAGAAAGGCAGTGAGAAGATGAATGCAAACATGACTGATTAATCATAGACTGGAAGAACCTAGAAAGCATGTAGTTTTTAGAGAGTTGGTTGGTTTTTTTTCTTTTGTTTTCTTTGTAAAAGGTGCACCAGAAGTTTCTATTCCATTTTCTGTCTTTCACATTCCTCTCCACTCTCATGGCTCCTTGGACTGACTGGGCTTGGCCACTGGTGTGCTGCTCCAGTGGGGCTAGTGGCCGAGGTCATGATGACTCCTCAAGTGCATTGACGACTTGCTCCAGGATGTCAGGGCAGTGATCTGCTATCTGCTGTAAGATGGCGTTGGCAAACTCCTGCAGCTCTGCGCTTTCCTTCTCACCCTTTTCTAATTCGTCATGAAGCTGCAAAACACACAGAGGCATGGTCATTCTCTACCATTAAACGTGTTCACTGTATAATGAGACCTGCGAAGCAGGCTCAGCTCTAAGCTAGGACAGACATTCTTTAGAAAGGGAGCTAGCAGAGATGTAACATGCTGGACACTTGAGGATCAGCATCTTTCCTTGGTGACTCCCGCACCAGAAACTGGATACTCTCCCCACTCTTTATTTCACTTTTTCATTCTACAGGACCAGGTTTGTGATCTCCCAGTTAAGGCAAATAAAATTATGAATAAACTGTTCTATAACAATATTAGAAAAACTTCCTCTGCAGAATGTTTTTCTGAAAGCAATTCCAAAAGCAATACAGCATTTTCCTAGTATATTACTTTAGATAGCTTGACTTTCATTCATGAAGAACATGATGTTTTATATGTCATTACTTCAGAATTATTTCCTATATGAAATCAATAGAAATGTTAAATAATTATACATAATACACTCAAGAGTTAAGCAGAATTCTGATTTTTCTGTGGAATTAATAATTTTCAGAGACTGTGTTTCCTAACTCAGTAAGAAGATGACTGTACACAACTGTGGTGGAACAGACACGATTTTTGTTTACTAACTCTGTATTTCCTGTTGGATCACTCATTGTTCCGATTACTGTAATTGGCTTGGAACAGGACACGGAACTTCAAAACTATCTTATGCACTCTGTCTATAGCCTACAATCTGTTTTTCCAACATGTGGTGTTACAAACCACACCACACAACATATTGGAATATATGTGAACATAGTTTTTAGCTCTGAGCCTAATGCTATTGCCAGAATTAGGGGCCCACAGAGTCTTACTGAAGAGCAGGAAACATCTGCCTTCAGTAACCTGTTTATCTGCCCAGCAACTGATAAAGTCCATGCTAGCTTGTGAATTGTGCAGAATCCCAAGTAAGACTGTAATTTGTACAAGCATTTCAGGGATTACTGAACTCACAGTGGTCTAAGGATCTAGCACAACAGGGAGAAGCAGTATCTCTCGGTAGACTGGGTAAGACACATAGGTAGACTGGATAAACTTTCAAGCAGATAGCTCTTTCAAACACTACATATCCCAAAAAACTTTTCTGTTTTTTTTTTTTTCAGTGGTATGACTTTCTTCTAATAAAGCATAATCCCTATGATTACGAGTGTATTTGTAACATGGTACATACACTTAGATGGATTCTGAAGTTTACTGCAAGCTTCTGCAACCAAAGGTCTTTGTTAGTGTGAGCAGCTGTAGCAACTATCTTACCTATACTCGAACCTCCTTTTAATTTTTTTTCCTAATATTATCTGTCAGTCCTGTAACATTTCTTATTCCTAACTGATTAATATTTTTATTGGAACTCTACTATGCTAATATATGACATGGAAAGAATGTTAAAATTGGATCTGCTTTTATCCCTGAAGGGATAACTGGAAATCGGTATACACATTTCTTGATCTATATTTTGCACTTCTGTAATACTGCTCATTGTGTGTTTTAAAGAGAGAACTGTCAGGCAGCAGGACAAGAGGGATCATTTTACCATTGTAAGAGCACAAGGCAGTGGGAAAGGTTGTATTTCTACAACCAAATTTCTAATCAGATACAACAGCATGTCTCTGTTTAGTGATGGTATCAAGCAAAGCACAGGAGTTTGTTACTGGAAGAAATACTGCATAAACCCAAACAGCCTAAGAATGACTACAGAATAAATATAAACTCTTTGTAAGGAAGTTATGGTATAGGCTTCTGTAGACAAAAGTGAGAGAAAGGAAATTAAAAGGGTAAGCTTGCTACACTATTCCCTTTACTAGGCAGTGTAGCATATAGTAAATTATTTGGGCTTTGTGTGTGAATGTTAGTTTAATGTGTTCTTATGTGCTTTGTTCCTACTGGCTGCCATACTCACATAACAGCTATACGAATTCGAGAGGGGCTCATGCCAAGAATCACAATGCAAAAGCAACCTGATCCTTCTCAATGGAGTGACATGAGCTGGGGAAGTGGGGAAAACGAGAGGGAGGGGAGCACTCTGGGCTCTGTAAGGGCTCTCAGGGGAGAAAAGGGAATTCAGCAGTAACCCATAATGGCTCAGAAACGGCACGCTGTGGATAGATGATTAGCCTGGTTCCAACAGGCTGGCAGTTATTAGTCGGAATCTTGCAATGGATGGATAAGCCTAGGAGAGGTCCAGTGAGCAAGCAGGATTGAAAGAGCCAGTACAGCCAGCTAGGAGCAGTGCTGAATGTTAAAAGCCAGGAGAATGGGTTTCAGGAACTACCCCTGAGTCTCAAGTTCTTCAGCCTAGTAAAACGCCAATAATTCAGGCAGCCCCAGCTACAGCAGCCTGCAAAACACCTATGTGCTAGGAAATTTACGGGACTGGCTTGAACGCTGAACTCTGAGACAGGGCTGCCTTGGCTTCTTCGGCCAGCGCAAAGCTTTCACGGTGCCATCCACCAGAAGGGAAGTCAGGAGAGACAGCAAGTAATGGGAGAAGGCGGCAGCGATGTAATTCTTTACTTCATTCGGTCCGCAGGAGGAAAACCAGGAGAGGGCAGTGTTAGCAGGGAAAGCAGGGACCTGCTCCCTGTGGTCCTGCACCACCACCTGCCCAGGCAGCATCTTTCCTCCCAGCCTTTCAGCCAAATCCTCCAGGTGAAACTCCAGGAAAGGACAAAACAATTAAATAATCAAATATAAAAGCAACCCAAAGAGATTAACCTTCAAAACTGAATGGAGGTTGGCGGACAAGGGAGAATCCTGCTGGATGTTGTCTTCAGTGGGGCAGTACTGCAAACTCAGTGATGTTTCAGTTTCCTGCTCTACTAGTCAGCATTTATGTATTTATAAGATTCCTTATAAAATCAAGGTAAGCCCAACAAAATAAGCCCATGCTGAAGCTAAAATAAATCAAATGCAATCAAACAAAAGTAACCGACTCAACCAGATGAAGAAAATATTTCTAAGAAATAAGTTTTCAACCATCAAGAACTCCAAAAGGAGATGGCTCTGAATGCTGAAGGCCAGCAATAATACTTTGCAAATTAGCGCAGCCAGAAAGTCTACACAGCTGGCTGGCAGATGTCTGTGATGAAATGTCTTTGAAAAAAGTAGCAATGATAGCTTTGCGTTGAGTTTGCTCACTTCAGAACATCGAGGTTTAATAATGTGATTTCTACTTAAACAAAGACATCTTAACTGACTATGTGGCTGGTTGCAGCATTTCTGTATCATGTATGTCATCTCCATTTACGTCATTCCTTTCAGAAACAGCTGTGAGCAGCATACGTCACTCCTCATTCAGACAGACTCCTTAATGGAGAACATTTAGTACTCCATGGTATAACTTGATACACCTAGATATTTGGGAGCCCCAATTTTAGGGAAGTTTCTCTAAAAGTACTACTATCAATTCTGCTCTGGTTTCCTGGATTTTATTCTTGTGAGTGCAAGCAGAAATGATGTTATCTTCCCCAGGCCGTTTTTCTATGAAAATAAAGGAGTGTTAACAGCTCTTTTTTTGTTGGCATTTTTAGCTGAGGTGATGAGATTCATACACTTGTGTCATTGAAATGACCAAAAAAGAGAAGGCAAGGCCAGGTATGTTTGCCTAGTGGACGACAAGTAAAAATAGACAGCTCGGAAAGGAGAGCAAGGACCTTGTAAGTGCTTCACAGTATTTTTACTTTATCTTTGGACAGAAGAACAGAAAGGACCTTCAGAATCTCAGGGGAATAGAAGCTTGCAGATAATCTGCAATAGATTCAGACACTTTTCACCACTGCTGCCTTCCTTTCTGGGTTTAGAGCAAGTCATGATAGAAACACTTTTCCATTTATAGTTAAATTCCACCAGTGAAAAAAATCCCCAGCAATTCACCATGAATTTAGCTTTCATTGTGCTTCTCTGGTCTAAGATATTCCAGAACTTATTTAAAGATAAATTGACATTCAAAGGGAAGATAACTTCATAGTTAGGAAATAAGATGCTATGGTTTTACATGAGACTAAGTGAAGTGTGGCGTTGCCTTGCAGAACCTTTGCAGCTTTTGCTTATCCCATAAGGTAAGCAAGGCAACATTAAGCTAAGATCCTGTAAAATTTATTTATACAGAGGAGTCTTACTCGCCACAGTGACATTTTCCTCTGGTTAACAATTCCACAAAAACGCTATTGAAAAAAGGCAAACAAAAATCAAGTAGTACCTCATCTCAGCCTATGGACAGTGAAACTGATTACAGAATAGGAGGTGTTTGTAAAGGAGCAAAAAAGAAGTTAATGCAGGTCTTCTATATGGCTACAATACTGAGATCTGGAATTATGTTTCTCAAAGTTTAGATGTTTCTGGATCAGGCTGAAAACACATATAGAGGTTAAACTAAGAGAAATAAGCATCAAAAAGAAATGGAACAGATCTAACCTTAACCTTTGTTTTGTTTCAAAATAAGAAACTACACTAAATTGCTGTATCTCAGGCAAACGGTCAAGAGCTTTTGCATCTTCCCAGACCAACCAGTGTAAATGTGTATGTTTGAAGTAATGAGAGCTAATTACATGCAAAACTTTATTTCTTAACTACAGACCTATAAAATGGCCAAAAGAAAGGGTTCAGAATATGGAAATTCCAGTCTGCCAAACTTAAAAAACCAAACAAACCAAGCCAAATAACAAAAAAGAAAAAGAGGTAATTTTTGTGTAGACCCTTCAATATTTGTGCTGTATCTGGATTTTTTTTTTTGTGTTAGTTTTTTAAAAATATTTAAAACACATTTAAAAATTGAAGTAAGATTTCAAATTCAACATTCTGTCTTGTCTTCTAAAATCACGTAAACTTTAAAAATATGTTTTAAATACGTTTAAATACATTTGAATAGATTTTACAATCAATTTTGTCACAAAACCCTAAAGGAATTCGTTGAGGGCTCTTGCACTATGTATTTGAAATAACTTTGCACATGAGATTTATCCTGCATTCCTGAGCATCTCTAAGCTTTGTGAATAGCAGAAATATTATTATTTCCTTGGTAATGAATGAATTTCAAAATCGTTCATAAAAATACGAATGGGAAGAAGGAATAAAACAAATGCTTGTAAGTTTTATCTTGCATTTCCCTGGAGTTTCTGTGTAAATCCTACACCTGCAGGTAATATGTCCATCATCCAGCAACAGCAGCAATCATTTCACATCAGAGGACAATTTTCTGTTCATGTAAATTCCGATGTATGTTACACACTGAAAATTAATGCTGCTATAGTGTACAGAAAGTTATTATTCTGTGCCTAAGCAGAACAAACAATAATTACTGTCTGTACAACAGGGCTACCTGCTAGGGCCAGGCCCTGCTGACCTAAGTGTACATAATGCAGTCAAACCCCACAACCCTAACAACTTGCAATTCTGCATGTTAAAGGGACTGTGAAAAAGAGTTAGGTGGCTACTTCTCCCAGTTTCAGTTGCAATGCATTACCTTAGGATTCAGTTTACTGTCCTAAAGCCAGATTGCTAGACACCACCAGAATTACTCTGTGATGCACCCTTCATGCTGGGCTTGTACTATGCCCCTTGCCTTCTCTGCTGTTGAATTAGGTCTCCACGTCCCCACAGGGATTCTGCCTGTATAGTCAAGGCAGCACCTGACAGCCATAAACACAGGGAAAACTCAACTGTCTAGAAGGCAAATCTTAAATACGTCTCTTATATGTACTAACTGATGATTTTGGAAAAACTTTTTAACTGTAAGGACAAACGGTTGGTGAGCAGTTTTGGTTTTCTACCCGCACAGTGCAAAACAGAGAAGAAAGAACAAAGCAGTAACTACTTGAATGAAATGATAAAGTTCTATACAACCAGTTATTTCAGGATCAGAGCTGGAGCCTTTTCTGCTCTTTCCATACTACTTATTTCTCTTTAAGAGGAAGTTCATTTTGTTTATTATGAAGTCATGGAGAATCCTGTTAGCTCTGACATTCCTGACAGATATTCCAAGAAAGACATTTCCATGAAATCTTTTGGTCCAAACAATGAAGGGTCAGGTATATAAAATAAGGTAATAGCTCAGGTTGGTACACCAGTAGGAACTGCTTGAAATAAGACCACAGTAAATTTTAGACACACCGCACACAACACTTGATTCATGTCCAGAAAGCAATGTTTTACCTTTTTTATCTCCTTTCAAGTTAGAAACAGTTAATGTTATTAATCATTAGTGTATATTGCCATTAAAATCAGCAATTCCATACTCAAATAAAAATGGATAATGTTATGGAATTATGGGTATAATCAACTTATGGATAATGTTTGTAACTTCAACCAGTATTTAAGAACTATGACACTGATCCCAAGTTCTCACCCTCACCTAAAACCTGAATTTAATGCAAAAAGTTTAAAATGGTATTGAATGTAGTAATTTTAGAGAGTTCCTATTTCCACTACTTTCTCAACTGAACTCAGGAAATACATTTGCACACGAAGAAAGATATAAATTGTAGCAATTATTACTTCTAATTTCTAACAGAGACCAGAAGTGCGCTGTTTAACTTTAAACTACATTATGCATTCCCATAAGATTACAAATTAAAAATAAATGACATAAATCAGGTGGGGAAGATAACAAGCTAATGGAAGAGCAGTCAGGGAAGGAAGACAGGGTAAAATCTGAAGCAATAGAGTAATTTAGAATGACTAAATGCAAAACATGGCAGAGTAATTTCTTTATAGAAACTAAACAAGTAATTTCTTGTAGATGATACAGAAGTAAGAACGCAAGGGGAATCTGAACAAAGTAGTACACAGGATGTTTATAAAATAGCTATTTATAATTTAGAGTAAAGTTTATCCCACTTACATTATTGTTCGTATAAAACCCCAAAATGTGTGTTTAATACTTTGAAAATTCAGCAAGCATATATGCAATTTAAAAATGGCATTTGAAAGCTACATGAATGTGGTCTGGCGTTTTGTACAAAAAGCTTAACATTAACTTTGCTGAGAGTGAAATATGACTTACGTGCAACATAAATTATGCTCCTTGGAACCAAGCCATGACTATTTAGCTGACACAGCAGGTTGTGACTGATACAGTGAAGTGACATCATCACCTTTTTCCATCCTCTGCTTCGAGCAGCTGAACAGAAAAGACATCCCTCATTTCTCAGGAAAGGATTAGTGAGTAGGCATCCACTGACGGCCTGTCTTTTGACTGACGCTGGTACACAGGGAGAGGGAAGACAACCTTTCTTCCCTACAAAGGGTCTTCTATGACCATAAAGATTTTTCAAAAGCTCCTGCCTCTCTCTGTACTTCACAGCTGAAGCAGTCATAGGTGCAACAACACTATCAGTGGGGTGAGACAACCTCCCATAGCAGGTGTCCTCTGAGACAGTATCTCATGGAAATACATCTTCCTGGGTCTTACAGGCTGCTGTTGATGCAAATGCTGCCGGAAACACCTCTGGGGAAAGAGGAACAGTCAGGACCCCCAGCAGCCTGGACAAAGCCAGGATGGGTTGGACATGGCTGGAAGGAGCTGCTGGCAGCAGGCAGTCAGGGAATAAAATGCCTCCTACTCCTAGGGTTAAGAAAATTATTTTTTAATCAGATAGGTCCTCTTCTGTTGGAAGAAATACTTTTTTTTCAGAATGACTGTCATTGTAGGACCTACTGAAAATAAGCAGCTCTCCATAATATGAGGTTCTGCACATTTTAGAGATGGATACATTTATAATAGTGTTTAAGCTATTAATGGAAGTAACTCTGTTGCCTACTACTAGAATCTCGTTGCTCTGTTTGTCTCTTTTTACTGTCTTGCACTGTTGGGTTCCTACCACAGCACAGCACACCACCACCACTATATTTAAATGACGATTTTCAGCAAGTTTCTTTTTCTAAAGTTAAGAGAAAACCGAAAACCAAACTATAAATAAAAATGTAGACCGTATCATTATGTTCTTAATGTCATCTCCTTTCATATAGGAATAAAATCCCTCACTTAAAGGCAACCATCTGAAACACGAAACAACAGTAGTTCTAGAGATCTCACGCATATTAACATAATGATATGTTTACAACAAAGTGAAAGAAAATATTGTATTTAATTGAAATTGCTAGGGTAATGCAATTATTTATAATGAATGAACGGAATTCTTATTTCTCAGTGTTGAGACGTGGAACATCCTTCCTTCCTTCTGGTAGCTTCAATTTTTTAGTAAGGAAAGTTGAACAGGACATGAACTGGTCGAAGGACAGTTCCAGAAACAGTGCTAGTTACCTTCTTTGGGGACGCTGGGTCAGAACTGACCTAAAGGAATATCTTCCACTACATGAGTAACTTAATTACATGGTTCCAAGCACTGTAGATTCTTTATTGTCCACTACTTAGTCTAGTATACTAGTTTAGATTAGGTTCTGAGATAACATATTCTCATAACGTACTGGCTTCAGGCCTCCATTAGAAATAAATAGACCAAAATTTTACTATAGTAAGTCAGCTTTATGAAATTACTTTGATTAAATGCCAACTAAGAGTGATATAGCATCTTGGGCCCATATTTTGATTAAAATCAATTGAAGTCATTTAGGACTATAGCTGAACTTAATGGTAGCATAAAGAAACTACTATACATGAGAGGTACCAATTATCAGTCAAACTTTGATAGCCTACAAAGTTATTTCTGCGGCAAAAAATTCCCATTAGAACCACAGCGTTGATGCTGGCAGATGCTTTTCAACTATGACGTGTAGATTAGTTTCTGTGGGTCACTGTGGATGTGCTGGAAGAATGAAGAGCTTAAATCTACTTCACATACTAGTTTCACCTACCAGAAAAAGTCACAGAAAACTACTATTTGTATCTGAGCTTCCCCAGCAGGTATGAGAGACCTACAGCATATACAGGCTATGATGAAATAGAGCAGGACCATCCTTAGCCAATAAAAGTTGCTGCACTGGCAAATCGCAGCTCCAAAAGCAGCAGTATGAAAATGAATTCTCTGCTATTTATAAAGAAACCCAAACAAAATTATCTCATTGGTGAGAAGTGGATACACTGGCACCATTCTTAAATATTATTGGTGTTCAGTTAAATGTATCCTCCCTAATCATGTTAGCACTTCTTAACATTCAAGAGGATTAATTTTTTCCCACTGAGGCTTGTGAAGCATTATCTATAGAAGATCATATTAGAAGGGACAGGAGTGAATTTAATGCATCGGATTTGAAGTAATTTACAAAACTCATTAAAATTCCAAAGATGCAAAATGGGTATTCTGTGATGGGCTTCTGTGAATCTGGAGAACTGCTTCCCACCCCCCATGGGAATACTTTAAGCACAGAGGAAATTCTGCAGTTACAAACAGAAAAACTTCACCACTTACATGAAAAATCTGCTTTGTAAATTGAAATACATCATTGGTGTGTGTTTTTCAACTGAAGCTCGTTAAATACAATCTGAATATAGGAAAGCAGAAGACTGCTACATTTTATTTTATTGGATGTTAGTTACACATGAGAATCAGAAATGGAGTAGTAACTTTATAAACAATTGTGGTCATAGCAATGCAGAATTAAGACAATAATAGGAGAGGACAGAAAAATACATTTTTTCTCTTCACCAGGGTAACTTAGATAACTCTTTTCCCCACAATTTATACTTAAATGCTTTCTTTACTGTGTAACTAATAAATGCTGCTAATGGACTAGCAAAGTTTGAATGAGAAATATTATCTTTCGTTAGACCAGTACACAGAACTGGAAACAAACAGATGCTATTTGGGGCTGACTGTCTATTCAGAAGAACTTGCCGAAGAAAATAGTCTCTATTTTCTTTACCAGCATCTCTTGATCAAATAGAAGATAGCACCTACCCCCACAGATCCTGATTATATTTAAAGACCACCACAGCTATAACAAACTAGTCAATTTATTTCAGGGATATCCAAATATCTAATAAACTTTTAATCCTGTAACAGTGATTACAGAACCCAATAGGTAAATACAATGCTGCCCCTGGGTTCATTTGGGTTACCAGGCTCTGCAGGGAAAAGGAATGTGTCAGGCCTATAGAGGCAAATGTAGATACCAAGTGAGGCACGCAGCACATGATGAATCAAATAAATACATGCAGACAGGTACAAAGACAGATATCAACTCTCTTCTTGATCCAGAGATCACTTAGGCCCTCTTACAAGCATATTTATCTCCAGAGGTATGCTTTTTTTTCTGAACTGTTAGACATGCTTCTGTTGGCTTCCTGTAATTTAGCTGCTAAGCTGCTCTCTCCAATTTTTGGATCAAAATTCAGCCTTGAGTTGAAAGTGCATGGAAATGAGCTTAAACACCACAAAGAAGAAAACCAGAGCTGAAAAGTCCAGGATAGGCTCAAGATAGTGTTCAATGACCCATAAACCCACTTTGAACTATATAGGCCTTACACTAGTTTGTGTGCACACTGGATAGAGTTTGGTATAGACATATGAAAGTGAAGAATTTAGCGTAAGAATTTGTGTTATAATCCAAAATCAGGGTCAAACCCACAAAATTAGTCACATTTATTGCCACTGCAGGGATTAAAAAGGGCAAGACATCACCAGGGCTGGGAGAAAGGAAAATTATTTCAGTAGTTGAATTACAACTAGATTGACAGTCTCTGCAGAGACTTCATCAGAAAAGCTGTTATTAAACCCTATGAGTATTCCAAAACTCCTGAAAATACACTCTTGGACTGCTGAAATCACTGTGTGTGTGCGCATAAGCACGTGTGTATTGCATCTAGTACACTGCATCCAGATCTTTAGGTATCTCGGTGAGGTGGTAAGCAGAAAAAATTACTGGCAAAACATACTGTTACAGAATGTGAGGACTTTGTATTCACTTATATAAAGTGACTCAAAAAATGTGTCAGTTAAAATATAAATGGTTAATGTCATTAAAAAAAGATTTAAGATCCCTACAACTACATTAAGTTACAAACAACTGAAATTTGTCAACGGGTAAAACATGGCAAAAGTGGTATGTTGCACTTTGGTTTCCCTGAGTGTGTAGATGCATGGCATCACATACGGATAAAACAACAGATGAAATTCCCTAATAAATATTAAGTGGCAATGATTCAAAAAATTATTGACTCCGTCTATCAGCTGAAGAATGGATTTCTGCTGCCTATTTTCACCACTTACAGAACGGTTTTCCAGTATTTTGGTGTGGCCATCAGTAAGACCTACATCACTGTCCTGGGTTCAGCTACAGCAGTCATTTTTTCTCCTTCTTAGTAGCTGGTGCAGTGCTGTGTTTTTGACTTTCAGTCTGGGAACAATGCTGATAACACCGATGTTTTTAGTTGTTGCTAAGTAATGTTTACTCTGACCAAGGACTTTCTCAGTCTCATGCTTTGCCAGAGAGGAGGGGAAGCCGGGAGGAAGCAGAGACAGGACACCTGACCCAAACTGGCCAAAGGGGTATTCCATACCACAGCACGTCATGCCCAGTATAGAAACTGGGGGGAGTTACCCGGAAGGCCCAGATCGCTGCTCGGGTCGGGCTGGGTATCAGTTGGCGGGTGGTGAGCAGTTGTGTCCTCTCCCCTTGTTATTCCTCTTACCATTATTATTGGTAGCAGTAGTGGTTTGTATTATACCTTAGTTACTGGAGAGCTGTTATCTCAACCCGTGGGAGTTACATTCCTTCGATTCTCCTCCCCATCCCTCCGGGAGCGGGGGGAGGAAGGAAAAGGGGGGAGTGAGCGAGCGGCTGCGTGGTTCCAAGTTGCCGGCTGGGCTTAAACCACGACAATCACCATTCAAGCCCTTGTTCAGAGCTTCAGACCACAAACTCACCTGCTCCTGGGTCATCTTCTGCAGCTCTTTCTCCCAAGCTGCCCGGTCATCATCCAGGTGGTAGGAAGCAGGTGGGGTGAGTCCACGTAGAATCAGGGGGTCACGGTCATGGCAGAGGGCTGTCAGATGTCCAATGTACAACTTCAACTTGCTGCGATTCTGATCAAGTTCTAAGAGGGGCTGAATTATCTGAAATAAGAGAACAGAGATAGTGAGGAACAGCCTGAGACACAAGCGGTGGTTAAAGCAAAGATCAACCTCTAAGTTACAACCTCGTTCAGCTTCATGCTGGAAGAAACCTGCACACCCTCTCTCCTCTCTCCCCCCAAGTATTTCTATCCCATAACCCAGCAACTATCCAGCTGAAGCAGGAAGAAACCAACTGTGCTAAGGGAAGGGGACATGGCGATGATAGCTGCCTGACTAACACAGGAAATAATGATGATACAGGTGAAAAATGCGAGTGTTAAATTGAACACATCAAATCTACTGATTATGAAGACATGCTTCAGTCAACTATTTCAACTCCCTGCTTTCAGAATATCAGTTTTTCTGCTAAAGGTGTCTGTCCACAACTAAGGCAACGGCAATGTAGACTTCAACTCATTTTTCCAACAAACATTTAATTGTAACTGAAGCATGCAATAAACATGTTCTAAAGAGAATAGCTTCAGATGCCAAGATGTTTGTTTTTAAGACGAATGTACCTCTGCTGTAGAAACTGGACAGAGACATATCTTCACCAGAAACTTAAGACATAGTTTTCTATATCTTCTATAGTTAAGATATAGTCTTCTATAGTTTTGAAAAGGCAATGACTTCCACTTATTATGCAAGTCAGATTCTATATAATAGACTAAAAAAAGAAAATCAAAGGACTTTAATACATACCATATTATTTCATTATATTTAACCTAATCTGAATCTCATCCTTGTTCCCTAATGCAATCCAAACTGGAGGCACCGAATTCCCCATTCAAAGTATCCAAAGAGTGATTTTCATTTGCTTTACAAAAATATACAGCTCAAGTGCATAAATACATACCAGGAATCCCTCACTATGCCTTCCCCACAAGAATACTGCTTTATATTGTTCTGGGTGCTTGTGGGCATATATTCAAAACTGCAGTAATACAAAACTCTAAGGTATGCAGCTGATGAAAAATTAAGGAAGAATTGGGCTTAGTGCCTCCATTCCATTCCATGAGATGCTGAAGCTACAGGCACTGATGTGCACCAGCTAGAAGAGCTGGAAAGCCTTGCTGCAGTACTGGCAACTTGACATGTTCCCAGGCAGGGGCTGCACCTGCTGTTCGTTAGTGGGCCGGGGATATCTTTTCAATAGGGCACCTCTGACCCTGCTAATGAATAAGGAGTGAGATAATCTCTGAGTCAACAGAAACAGGGTGCTGGCACTACTTTCAACAAAGACTCTGGCTTCGACCCCTTTTAATAAGGCTGTCAGGGCTCACTTATTCTGCTTCTAACTATGTTCTACATGGATTAATTTCTGTAGAGTGAGAGGATCTGAGAGCCATGGCTAAGCAGCTAACTAATGTCAGGCTCCTTGTCCTGCAGAGTGTAGCTGTACTCAGCAGCCTACATGAGAACATCAGGGTGGCAGCAGCTATGAAAAGCCACAGCAACACAGCACTTGTGGTAGAGACAAACAAACACGCAGAGAGAGTGAGCTCACATGCTTTACTAAAAAGCCTACTGCTATGTGCAGCCTTGGGGCAACATCTGTTTTCAGACAGAAACACAGATATAAAAATAATGGTTTGATATATCAAGACTGCAAACAGCAGCAGGGCAGAATACTCCACTCTCCTGTATACAAAGCAATAGGAATGGATATTTTAGTAGCATCAACACAGATACATTTCACTTCCACCACCAAGTATTTAGCCAATTATATCCCTCAGCTTTGGCTGTTGGCTGAACTTGTGCTATTTACCCCGATTTCTTATAATTTGGGTTACCTAGATTCTGATCTGGAAGTGTACTGCCTGTGCAGGTGAAAAAAGGTGATGCTTCTAATTTAACTGATGTCTTTCCTATCTTTCTTACTATTCATTTTGCCCACAGAGAGCAGAGTGATGGAATACCACATCTTAAAAAAATACCGTTTTATAAAAGTGTGAAAATTAAGTAGTCAATGTCTAATAACTAGTTGTTCAATCAATGTAGTAGCTACCTTGCATTCTTTTCAGGTACTGCAGTCTATTAAATATCAATCAGATGTGTGAATTTCAGTCAAAGAATCTGACTTGCCAACTTCCTGGCTATTCCTTGTGAATAGAAACCCTCCCTGATAAAGAGAAAGCAGAGCTATCTAGCAAGTAATGATGGAAGATTTTCATACAACACTTGAATTTGATTGCTCAGGGACTAGTGCACTTTCGAAGCACATTCCTCCTCTACCCTTCCCCCTTACCTCAAGCTGGAAACAGGCCAAATGAGGCGTGTGAAAGTTCTTAACTAGCAGTCCTCCCAAAGCTGTTCGCAGAGCAATCATTCCTCTCACTTGGGATCCATTAAACCCTGCCAGTCAAGTAGGAAATGCCCTTATATCTGCGTTCCTGCCATATCTAATTTGAACTAGCCACTTAGCAAGAGGCACTGTGCTTCCCACACAGCAGAGCTGCCACTGCCTTATCTCAAGAGGGTGTAAGAGCATTTGCTAAGTGGAAAGGCAGGGCAGTGCTGGATTCGTAAACCACATCGTGTTCTCATGATCAGTGCAGCACTGTGGAGCTTTCTAGGAAAACAGTGGGTATACAGACCAAACCCAAGAATATTTTTCTAAAGCAGCTCTGATTCATTAATTGCCCTGATAGGTTTAGTCCATCCTCATCAATGCGTGGAATGAAGTCTGCTTAATGTACCCTCAAGTTCAGAATATTGTTAATGGCCAGCTAAGTTTGACAATGTGTTTTGCTAAAAAAAGCAATTACTACAACTCTGAAGCAGAACCATGAAAAGCTTGACAAATCTCTGATACAAATCCAAACCATCTCTACCAACTGATAAAGACATTTGGGAACGTATGCTAAACCAAATTCAACTTGGAAACAACATGTTCAGTTTTCTTGAGATTTCACAGATTTTTTGGGGGATTTTTTTTTCAACTTTGAGCATGACAAATGTGAATCTAAGTGTAGTTTCACAAGTCAATGAGGCAAAAAAAATGCTTTAGAATGAAACTAATCCTGCTTCTTCAGTGGTAGTTCTGCTGTTGCTATACAATGGTCAGATGAAACACGAGTAACTGTGTTTAAAAGTTTTGTATGATCAGAGGCTGCATTGAAATATGCATATATATGCTGCATAGATAAGAAAAGGTACTTGTAAGTGAATGCAGTTGGAGAGACCTATTTAAATGCTTTGTCAAGTTTACTGTGAAAGATGAATACACCTAACACACAGAGGCTGGTATGTAAAAGTATGTCTAAGCAGTGTCTAATGTAAATATGCAAAACCACATAGGTGAATATGTGTTACACCACCAGTGAATGGGTCGTATAAGTGCAGCAGTGTCAATCCAAGATAATAGTGATATCGACTATCCATAGATGTCTGCAGAATAAAGTATGGTTTTAATCGATGTGTAATAGGGCTCATTCACCACAACCACCAGCTTTAAATTATGGGTTCTCCAGGCAGAAGGGCTAACGACCTGGTCATCTTTCTCCCTGCTAACATTCCCTTCTTTGAAGGAAGCAACCACTCTTTGTTTGCAGAACCAACTAATTAACTTTAGTAATTTCAGAGAATACCTTCTCAATTTCTACTTAGCAATAAACCTGCAACTTCCATGTTGAAGAATGTCTTACATGCACCCCCAAAAAGCTTGTCTGTTTTTCCAGCTGCATCAGTTGATCTTTCCTTACACAACTTGCCTTACTTAGCAGAACCATGCATCAACATGCATGTTGATCATGGATCAACAGCAGTAATCTTTTTCTTACAGACACATGCCTACGATTTCCCTGAGCAAGCAAAAAAAGGAGAAAACATCTTCTTGACACAGCACTACCAATACAAAGAGCCTTATGCATACTTGGCACTAGCATGACTGCTGTCATACTCCCCTATTAGCTTGACCATCTTGCTTGCACATATGCTGCATGTATATTTTCATCACAGAACACTAAAAGGCAGAGTAATAAGTGCTCTTCATTTTGCAATCAAATAATTTAGTAGGTTTTTCTTAACTTAGCCATAAATCTTTAAAAATTCGAGAAAAATCCCTGGAAGAATAGCTGTATCGAGAAGAAAACAGAATAGACACATAATCTTGGGGTCAAAGTAAATAATGTGGCATCAAAATTTCACTGTTTTTGTATCAAAAGTGTTACAAAGAACTGTAGATGAAGGAATCTGAAAGTTTCCAAGGAATTGACTAACCGATAAATGATCTAGCTTGGTCTATGGACCTTGAGTTTTCTTTGTAGATTCTGCAAAGGCTCAAAAAAATTAAGGAATTCTGAAAAAAAAACCAAACCAAACAAAAACCCTCAACCAACCCCCAGACAAAAAAAACCCACAAAACCTCAAAATACCACCAACGACCCCCTCAAAACTTCAGCCTGTACGTAACAAATATGCTTGGCAAATAAGTGAAAAGGAGGTAGCCCTTTATCTCCTATCAATCATATTTTCCTTGTGAGCATGGGAACTTGTTTTCAAACTTCGTTACATACAGATGCAACTATGCTACCCAGCAAAACTTGCTTCCCAAACTACCATTAAACAGCAGAAAATGGGCTCAAAGTCTGTGTAAATATATATGTTTGTTAAAAAGAAATTACTCCAAGGAGGACCTGACAGATCTAACAAAAGATGGAGTGCATCATAGTGGGTCCTTGGATGTTTCCCTGTATCTGGGTTTTATTATGGATATTACCAGACAAGAAAATTTTGCCTATATAGCAAAATATCTTATATGGGAGATATGGAAATAAACTAAGATACCGAATGATATAGTCTGGAAGTATCTGCATGGCAAATTGAATTATGCCTTCTTGCTCAGACCATTTGTGTTTGGCAACAAACTCTAGGGTTCAACTACAATCATCTTGTAACTATTGAATGCAATGGAGTTTTATGAGGCATGAATTTGGCTCAGAAAATGCAAAGCTTTCCCAAACTCAGAACAATTTATCACTGATGTCTTCCCTTCATTATTTTAAATGGAAACAGAAGAAAGTTCTCAAAAAGACACAGCCTGACCTCAGTTCAGTTCAGCTCAGTTCACTGTTGCACAGAGATACTTGGTTTCTTCAGAAGATCACAATACAAAAGCTCAGGGACAGGCTCAGTTTTCTTTAGATTTGTTTTAAAGACAAAAAAATGGATTTAAACCTAACCTTCATCATTTTCTCATAAACCAAACCAAACCAAACCAAACCAACATGCGTGACGAGCTGAAAGAGATTCTGGCTATTTTGACAGAACTGTCTTACTCAGTTCATTTCTGACAGAATCAATTAGGAAATCATTTTTATATAGCAAATTATTTTTGAAATTTTTATACACCATGAACAAATCCCATGGATTAATGGTTTCCAGAGTTCACCCTCTTCACCTTGGGAAAAATCCAGCCCAGAAAAAAAGAAGAGAAAACACAAAACAGTGGAAGTAGTTTTGTCATTAGTTCTCTCTGTTTAAATAAAATCTTCTCCCTATAAGGGAAGCAAAGAATTGCAGTGGGTTGGTAGGATTCTTAAAGTACTGAAAATGAGCAAGTAGTTAAAAAATATTTTTATACATAACAAATCCAGAAGTGTTTTTTCACGACACTGGCAACTTCTGCTCACATGGGCAAAAGCTTGTGGGGAACCATGTGTGGAATAGCAGGGACTACTGTAGATCACAACTGAAATACACTGGTGGGACTGTGAGAAGCCTGTTAACTGGACCACGGGGGAATACGAATGCTCACAATGAGGTACCTTGGCACAGCTGAATATGCTGTCTACATACAGCTTGAATTTTACCTGTTTCATCAATCCCCCACTTTCAAAAGCAAGAGCATTTGTCCAAACCCTCACCCTTAAATATAACTAATTGCACTGTGCGCATATGACACCTCTTTCTTCTCTTACCAGTCCATATGCCTCTTTCCTAGCTGAGGCAGAGGATAGAAACCTGTAGCGTAACTGCAAGATGAGATCAGAACATACAAACTGAAATGCTACTTTATTTGTCCAAGTTTTCTTTTGTCTTCATGATTGCTTGGGAATGCAGCAACCCAGCAGCTTATTTCTGGAGCAAAACAGAAGGGGCAAAGTAGGGTGAGATCTACAGAGAACTTAAAATCTTCCAGTTCAATATATTAAAATCTCTTTCATTTGAGAATTTAATTTCTGGGAGTTGTGTTAGTTATCAGCTTAAAATTTTGAATAATAAATTAAATCATAGGAAGCTGTGTAACTGGGTAGTCAGACATATGATATTGACAACTAGAATATCATCAAGGAAAAAAAAGTACAGCAAGTGAAAATAGTTTAACAACTGTCTGTAGCTTGTACTTTAAATACAAGCTTATAGCTTGTATTTAAATAGCATCCTCCTGATCAAACTTTTGTAGGTATAATAAGGCAAGCTTTTATTTCAAAGAATCCACTAGATTTTATGTTGATTCCTTCTCTACAAGAACATAGCAGCTTGAGAATAAGCAAGAACAACCTGCTTATATTTTTAATCGATTCAAGCTTTCTAGCACTTGTTATCTATACAACAGTGAACAAGAAAGCACACACATTCCTTGCTGTACTGTATTTTGTCTATTGCTCCTTCCTATTACAAAGGATAAAAGGAAACAGTGGCTAACATGCTTTTGTTTGAAAGCAGAATATTGCAGCACATATACTGGGAGAGCGTGTCCATGGGAATGCTTATGTATCAGTGACTGCATTCTTCTGTCTCCCTGCTGTCTGTTCCATTGCTAATGGAAAACAGAAGGTATTTCTTAAGTAGTCTACCAGAGAACACAATCAGTGCTTTTCCTGTTCAGATGAACTATAACCTCCCTGTCTGCAGGTGATAGGAATCTTTGTCTCCTTCCTACCTAACACTGGGTTTTCATTCTGCTACATGAAACTTTCACAGCAAAGCTACATCAAGCCACTAAACACCTGGTTTATCTGTCTTTAGGAATTCTTCTAAGACTTGTTTGCTCTACATTCAAATGCAAAATACCATTAAGAAATACACCTATTTATACAGGTATAAAGTAATTCTTATCTGTATGTTGCATTAAACAATCAGATGTACTTGGACTGCCCATGGTGAGCCTGCTATGAGTTGGAACTGTAAATCCTGACATCTCCATCAGAAATTATGAACTCTACCAGCCAGGAAAATACAGCATCTAGATTGGCTACATGCCCTTATCAGTTTTTATTTTAGTCATATTTCTCTTGAGCTTATTTTCATAGTTAATATGTTGGAAAGCAGGTTTGGGCTTGATTCCTTCTTTAATATCCTTGTTCATCTCTGCCCTCCCTCAGTTTCTTTCTTCCTAACTGACAACTAAAAAGTGCTGGCAGCAACACCGCCAGCCTGGCTGCAGCTATTCCTCTTCTGGCTCTATCCTGCCTACGAGTGAGTGCCAGGGCTCAGCTCTCCTCTCCTTTGTGTCACCAACAGCATATCCATAGTTTGCAGAAGCTTCTAGCTTTGCAGGATTGCATTCTGGGGTGTGGATGAGTGCTATAAGAAATCTAAATGGCAGAGTAATTGGGAGACAGTAGAGACTATCACACAAGCTGTAAGCAACAAATCTCCTGAAGTGGCCAGAAACAAAACTTAGTACAGAATTCCTACTTGCTACAAAGACCAAGCCACTAGAAGAAGATCATATTCAGCTGCAAATCAAAGAAGAAAATAAGACACAGACCTGGAATAATCTCATTTGGTAGAAATGAATGATGGCCTTTTTGCAATTGTTTTGCTGAAAAGCACAAATCTCTACAAAAAGAAACCAGCCATCTGTTTTGAATGTTTTAGAATATAAGTATCTACTTGTGATCTTCTTTGATCTGTAAGAATAATAGGAAGACAGTGATACAATCCAGTTACACCTCTGTTGCAAGTGCTTAATTCATCCCAGAGCTGCAGATTACAAAATTGCATCTGGAAATCTTAGTCTTATCATTCTGGGATCAGAAAGAAGATGAACAGTGTATCAAGATCAATTCGTTCATGCTTGTAGATATAACATTCTTGGACAGAGAATACATTCTTCAAAGATAAAATAGTTATTAAGATAACAAAATAATACTGGAGTTGTTTCAAAAAAAGAAACAACCAACACCAAAAAACCCAACAAGTTAGCAAAAGAACTGTTCCCAGATACAGGAAAAGGACCAGGAGCAGAAGTTGACGTAATTTTAAGGACATCATTCTTCTCTAGGCTGGCCCACCCCAGTCTAACAGTACTTACTAGGTAAAAGATTACATACCAGTACGGGTACAGAACAAGAGAGAAGGTGGGAAGGCATGGTTTCAAAATTGGAATTGTAGATAAATCATAAAACAAAATACTAAGTATTACTTAAGCTGTTCACACCACCATAACTGGATTTTTACTTACACTAAAGGGAGAAGGTCACAAAAGGCTCTCCATTATTCAGACTTACTAGAGCCAAAGGAGAAAAGGTTCCTCTCTGAAAAAAGGGAAAGCTTGAAAAGGCTTGAAAAGAATAGATAATTGTATGATAGATAAACCAGGATTTTGAATTATATTTCCCTATACCAGTAACTGTCAGTCCATGAACTCTCTGTGTCTCCTTGCCTGAACTTGACGGCACAGGAGTCTTTCAGTTTCATAATTAACGATGACACCCACATAAGCAGGGCTCCAGAAAAGCAGGGATAGAAAGCAGGTCCTGTGATTAACCGGACAACTGTATTCAAAGTCCTGCCCTCGTCACAATTAATTAGTTACATCACCTTATTTGAGTGCATCACATTAGGGTTCTTACTAAAGGGTTGCCAATCTGGAAAGTGGGAGTGAGGAGGCCTGGCTGTCACCAGTATGACAAAACAAATCTGGCATCTTATCTCTCAGTCAGGCCAAGTGCTAATGTTTAAGTAAATTAAGATTATTTCATGTAGATGCCTTCAAATTTTCCACAGGGTATGTCTCTAAAACAAGCATAAGACATTCTTTCATAGTGTTTTTACACACACGACTGCAGAACTGGAATCGACATATTATAACAGATTATTATATAGCACATAATCAGGTTGTAGACTTTTAGAAAGGGGAAGAAACGACCTTTCAGATGACAAAACATGACAATGAAGAAGAGGAGGCAGCGGTCTGAAGGGATCTGTTCAGCATGCTGGAATGGCAGCTGCTTGAAATGTTTAACATATGGGTTATTTTCCCTTTTTGGGGAAAGAATAGGATCTTGGAAGGAAAAATCAGAAGTATTAATAAATTGAGTCAAATACACATCTAACAATTTTGGGAACAAATTCAAAAAGAGGTATTAGAATCACCATCATATCTCTGTAACAACACTATTTTAGACTATTGTATGATAATGTTACCTAGCACTTATACAGTATGCTTCCCAAGCAGAACTTCTACTTTACAAAAACTTCAGCTCATTTTACAGTTAGAGAATTTGAGACAGGCAGAAAGAGAACAAGTGAGTGGTTGGAGACGATACCAGGAAAGAATTTATCTTCTGAATCGTGGTCTAGTACTGTGTCCAGTAAATTACATTGTAATACAAGTCAGGCATGAAAGCTTGGTGTTTCTGACCATTCTGCATGATCTAAAAATTAAAAAGACCATACTGAAAATAAACTTATTTAAAAGGCTTATGAGGTCGCAGTGTAATAAGTGGCAATACTGAGAACCTGAAAGAAGTGTGACAGAAGGATGAGCAGCTCTCTACATGCTGCAAGCATAAAATGTGTCTTGTCAAAAGATCACATTTATCAGTGAATGAATGCCTGTGCCATCATTTAAAAATAAGATATTTACTTTGCTAAAAGAAATGAGTATATTAATCCAAGCACCAAATAATGTAGAAAAAAACCCCCAGTATTTTTCCCAAACTTCCAAAAGATTAGACACTTTAAGTTCTGCAGTGATCTCAATTAGAAGTCCATGGGGTTTGAAATCTGTGGCAAAGGTTAAGTTAAATCCTGAGATGTCCTGCCCTCATTGTCATTATTTCTATCCCTCTAACTCTACCACTGAAGTAGTCATAGTGTGTTGGGCTGTTGTCTGTCACCTAGTTCTGCCACTTTCCTCTAAATCTGTTTGAACAGCTATGTATGCTGGCTGACTAGGTGTCCATGCATTGAGCATTTCCCTTTAGCTGTAAAATGGAATCACAAATATCCCCTCCACAACAAAAAGGAAATTGTGAATGCTCATCCTGGGCATTCCTAGGCATGAGACAAAACTGCTCTGCACATACAAGCTAGAAACACACGGCTTACAACTTTAAGCATTCAGGTGTTTTTTGCATACATCTACTTCTAGAGAGAGCTCAACTTCTCTGTAAGATTTAACTGTTTCTATCATTCTTACTGTAATCCTGTTTAACACTTTTGTCCTAAGAAATGTAATACAGAAATGTCATTCAAGCTCCACTGTCCTTTAATAATCACAAATACTATTTAGAATGAGACTGTTTTGAGAAACAAAACATTAATTAAAGATCACCTTTACAGTATTATAAGGTCTTGATTAAAAAACCCCTATAGTTAAAAAATTAAAACTGAATTTATGAAACATTCTTCTTATTGATGACTTTCCCTCCATTTCAGTTCTGAGGTTTAGATGACTCATCTACAGAAAAATTCTTGGCCAAGTCAAATTACAACATCAAAAATGTAGCCTTTTTACATGACACATACTTGTGATCTGGTGATGTTGATAATTATAATTTATACTGGTTTTGACAAGGAATCTATGAAATTTACTTGAATTGACTGTTTTTCAGTTCTCAAAAATGATTCAAATATTTTCCCCTTTTTCCACCACAGGCATCACCTCTGAAATCTTAAGAGATGCATTAAATTAGGCTGGTGTCTTTTGCAGTCTGCTTCTGTTTAAAATCTGTCCAGCTCAAGTATTAAAGAAAAATGTCACAAATAAGAGGCTTTTTGTCTTGCAATATTTTTACAGTAATAGGAACTTGCCAATACTTTCATCATTTTGAAAGATCCCCATTTTTATGCACTCCAGTTCAATGCTAGAGTTCTTTGAACATTCCACTGTTACTCTAATAAGCATAAAATTAATTTTCAGATTTTGATGCTGGAATTTGAGCACAGCAAAGCCATGTTTTGCTCCTTAGCAGGCAGATCCATAACTTCAGGATTTGTTGGCAACCGCTAATAGAAAATGCTTCCACAGAATGAGTTCAAAAAACTTGTCCAGTGACAGCATCTACTAGCTCCAACTCCTCCTGCAAGCCAGAGCCATGGAAGATGGGAAGAAAAACGCTCTGCAACAGCATGCATACTTAAAAACGCACGTATGGTATGTATAAATTACATACCAGGATAAATCTCTCAGCACTCGAGAGTTTCAGTTTTGCTTTTCCTCTCTTCTTGTCCTTAACACTTTTATTCTGTCCTTGCTTTTCCCTATGTCCTTTAATTTGATTGTCTTTCATTCTTCCCAGTCTGTTGTGATCCTATGCCTACTACACTCATTCAAAAAAAGCAGTCCTCCTCATTTCTTACGGGCAGAGGTGGCACAAGCAGATTTCTGAACCTACTCACACTTCCTCACAAGGAAACCAGATGAACTGAGCATCTTTGCCTCTTTACCCGACACAGCACATACGTGGTACATATTTACAAGAAGATACATATGAATCCACACATATCCTTTCATATGCATTAAATCTCATAAAGTGTAAATTCATAGTATTTTTGATAAAACGAACAATAACTAACTAAGCCATTGGCCAGACCATTTTGGTATTTGAGAAAGACAAAGAGGCATCCTCATAAGAAAGCACATTGGAATATGACTGGATATAGAGGAGGAGAGAGCTCCATCTGGGGAATAGAGAGAGTCATAAGAAATTCAGACAGCAAGGAAAAGAGGCTACAAGAAAAGGCTAGGAAAGGCTGTTTCAGGATAAAAGATGGTATTTACATTGAACTGTAAACTGAAATGTAAACTACCATTTTCTGCAGCTACAGGAAGGATGCATATGTTTAGAAACAGTGCTTCATTTCAGGGGAGTTATATCTGATAATGCTGTCATGTACAGAATAGTGTAATTAAATATTAAATTCAGTCAGTTCCAGAATGCTGGAGGGGAAAAGCCTTAAACTGCAAAACCTAAAAAAAAAATAACAGAGCTTGCTACTGTAGATATTCCGATGGTCTCTATTTTACCTTCAGTATTGACCAGAGGTGACTACATCCTCAGACCTACAGGAACTTTAAAAAACAAAGTTACCACCAAGTCCTACGCTATTAGTCACTTTTCTATCATTGTAATACATTTAATTTAACACATGCAGGTTAAAGACTCTGTGACTTACAGCACCTTTGCTTTTACAAATAGAATAAGGACTTATTTTTTTCTTTTTTTTTTTTTTTTTTTTTGAGTGTACATGGAATAATCATGGTAAAAACCTGTACTTTTTTGGAATAACTGGCTTGGGAGACACCAGTTACCTTTATGCTTTCCCTGTTGATGTATGCAAGACAATCTTGAGGCTGACATGATTCTCAGATGGGATGCATGACTGCCTCATGATTTTGACTAGGATATTCTGTAACATGCTTTTCTGAGGAAAATGCCTCAAGTACAAAGTGGAGAGAGATGCTGTATTTAATGTGAACAACACATCGATTCACAAATCTAAGAGAAACCATACTCTTAGCACAGTTGCATTCATAAGATAGGAAAAGGAGAAAGACCTTTGTATCAGTGTTTTCTACACACTCCATGTTTGCTCTAGAATGAAAATCAGAATTATTCCTACCTTCACAGTGAGTGTCCTCTTCCTTTTCAGCATTTACTTACCTGATCTTTCGTGTTTAATTGTTGTGCTTCAGCAGATCTTTACAAGCATTATCTCTAAAACTTCTAACATTATACACTAACACACAACTATTGCAAGAGTGGTGATTCGAGAAGTATGTGAAATCAACAGCGAGTGTAAATTAATGAAGCACTTTATCAATTTTTCCACTAAAGTGATTTTCTCAGATCAAACCCCAAGGCATGGAATTCAAGTTTAACGCTGCCACAGTTGGATTAAATTTTTCAGATGGCTGACTTGAAAAGAGGGATTTGATCTATACAGTCAGACAGACATGTAAGTCTGCAGTTAATTGAGCAAGTGCAAAGAGATGAGACAGCAGCTTATTCTTTCATGAATGTTTTACAAATCTAATCTAAAGCAGTAATTTCCAGAAATGAAAGGGTCCAAAATTTCCACAGAATTTTTCAGAAGTGTTTTCTTTCAAATAATTGATACAGAAAAAAACAAATTCTGAGAAAAACTGCGAAGAAACTAATGTGAAATATTTTTCTTTAAAAGCGTAAATGAAGAAAGAAAAAGTTTCATATAATTTTTTAAAATAGGGTTATCGCATCTCAATTCCTTAAAATACTTTAAGTACTTCAAATAAATATATTCTGCTTTTAAACTGACACTACAATGCATAAATGAATCCTGTGTACTGTAGCATGATAATTGATATTTGACTTTTGTAGCTCTATATCAAGGCTCCTGGTCAGTAAAGGATGTCTCTGTTACAGAACAGGTGTGTGGTAAAGGGGTCTGTCCTGTGTACTGCCCTCTCTTCTGAAAATGTGGGTTGTTGTGGGGACAATTTGACAGCAGAAAAGAGAAAACTGTGGATGCAGACACAGAGAAACAAAATGTACTTTAAATGACAAATAGCTACCAATTTCTCCCCAATTGTTTTGAGAGAACAAGGGATATGGAAGGGAGAGGAGAAGGTTAAGGGGATATTCCTCTTTGTCTTCAAATTTACAGAAAATTTACAGTCCATATCAAGAGTCATCTATTCTGAGTCGATAAATGTCTGTGACTAGTTAGGTCAGCATGCATGGCAGCAATCTCGGCAGCAGATCTCAACATGCTTAAAACCTTCAGGAGGAACATTATCTTCAGGAGGAACATTATCTCTGAGTAAATTCTTTACTAACCAGAATTGAAAAAGCATACACAGATTTGGCTACAGTGCAAACTGCTTTGAAAAAGAATCTGACTGAGAACATTTCCTCCATGAAGTCAATGATAAATGATATGAGAGACATTTCCTGTTCTCTTGTACGCATTAAGAGTTTGCTTTGCATAGAAACTCAATTACATGCCCTGGAAAGTTCTCCCCACAACATCATGAAAGAATGACATGATGATTAGAAGAAGAAAATTGCAAACTACACATAAACACACAAGAAACAACCTCATGCAGAGACACACAAGCAAGGGGGAAGAAGCACACCCAGGTTTCACGAAGCACACGGGAGTGACATGTGAGAGTGACTGGGGAAACTTTTCTATTGGCAAGAAAAGTTGATTCTCACCGTTCTGAACAAAATGGCTGAACTAAGAGCATCTGACTGGTTATGCCCAAATACCCTCCTCCTCATCCTAGGGGTGCAGAGGTGGCAATGAGAGAAAAGCCCCAGAGCAGCATGGGAATGAAATAAAGAGTTGGTTAGTATTTAAAGCACATATGTAAGTACAAATAGGAGTACAAAGTGTTTAATTCCTTATGCAATATTCTGAGCCACCTTGAGGTACAGTTTGCTTTCTCTCTTGTAGGCTTTACCAGCTTCTAAAATGCTCCTTTGCAAACGGAAAGTACAATCAGACCCTCCTCCCACACCCTCCTTCCTATCACCTTCCCCAGCAAGGTCGTTGCAAGAATTTCCTTAAATGTTTAAATGTAATCTTTTCTTGACATTTTATCTTTTCATTTCATTTTAATTTCATTTCATTTGAACATGCTATGCCGCGTTCATTTGCAAGCATGTACTACGCTTGCATTTTAGAAATGGCTTCATTTCTCTATAGATTTGCAATGTAGAAACAACAGCTATTCTAATATTTCATCCAAATTAAGATTAGAAAAGCCATTTAATTTGCAGTATTAACAACTGCACTCTCCTGAAGAAGGTAAACCCAACATTTTCCAAAAACACTGCAGAAAATTCAAGTCAATTTACATTGGAGAAGGGTATTAAAACAAGATGCAAAAGGAAATTACTTTAGAATTTTTCTGTTCATTTCTTTGTATATACACCCTTATTGTCTTCTGGTACAGACATGAAAAAAGATTTTTAAAGATCTGTTTTTGTAGCATGAGTACATAATTGTTTTTTTCCGTTTTCCTCTTGCACGTTACTCAAAATTTCTGCATATCACTAAGTTGGTGCTTAAAGGTCTAGAGATGCCTTGCTTCAGATCTCAACAATTTCTAGCTGAGCCAGAGGGCAGAGGAGCACCAAACATTCCTTCACTTTGTCAAGGCAGTGATTAATGATCCCTAATATTTTAATTAAACTGGAATGAATGAGATTACAACATGGGATATGCAGTTGTGCTGGCGTTTTCTGTATTACCCAAGGGATAGGTGAACTTTCTGATAGTTATCAAGCACATGGCTGTGCTTTGTAAATGACACAGGAGGCTCCTCACTGCCTTGGAGATGGTAAATTGATTTTCCTTCAGTTCATGGCCCACTGAGTTTGTGAGGGAGCAGTCTGTGCTCATTTGGCACAGAGGCTGGGATTTCCTCATGGGAAATGAAGGGAACTGCTCATATACAATCCATAGATCAGAAAGCTGATCCTGGAGCATGATTTCCTGCTACTGAAGACAGAAAACATTCCTGGACACTCCATACACTTAAGCAGTAAACCTGAGTTACTAAAACCTGAATATTCCAGACAGGACTCCTGTCTTGCATTTTAAGAGAGTAATGTTTCTTTCCTTCTTTTCATTGTCTGCCCCCTCATCTCCACCCACTTAATAACAGCTTGGTACTAGGAACTGTTTGTTCACATTTCAGGAGTTTTCAGCAAAGCTGACACAACAGCAACATCCATTTCTGGTTTATAACTGCACTCTGGAATGCTGTTTTTGTTCCAAGGTACTGCAAGCATGTCAGGGAAAATTACATATGACTCAAAATAATCAGCTCCCATAGTAAAAATTACTTTAAAAACAAAAAAGAGACACACGTTACCTGGTCAGGGGAGGGCTTATGGTTGGTTTGGTTGGAATGGGATGAGGATTTGAGGTGGTCATCCTCATAGTTGTCAGCCATCAGCTTCATACGGTTCTGAGTCTATTAAAAATAAAAAAAAAGAATAATCAGTCTACTTTCTAATGTGACCAGAGGGAATAGGACATTTACGCCATCCTGTATGTACAAAATCCATGCATGGGAGAAAATAAAACACATAAACAGTGTCACTAGGTACTACTGTAGAGAAATCAGTAGGTAAGGAGACATAATAAAAATCTATAAAATTAAAACCTGCATACAGTCAAGCAAAGAATTAACAAAATATAAACCAAATTTTCTAGCTTTTCTTCAACTTCTCAGGAAATTTCAAGTTCCAGAGGATATATGATTTTTAAAAACACAAGTTATAAAATAAATTGTGTAAGAATAAATGGAATACCTTACCTTAACATTACCATTCTAGATAAGAAATTGCAATGAACATTAAAACATACTACATGATTGTGTGTGCAAAGGGCAGTGTGAGACAAAGCCCTTTTAATATACTATCCTGCAACGAGGTCCTTAAGCACCTACAAACACACACACACACAAGAAAGGAAAGAAATCCACCAAGGCAAAATGTCACATCTGCCCAGCAGGCCTCACAAAGACCATTCAGGCAGCAATGACACTCTAGTGGTAGCCTAGAGTGGACTATAAAAGAGCTGGGTCAAGAGTCTTGAAAAGTGGACTGCCAGCCATGCATCAGATGCTTCACTTCCAAGTCATTTGGGTGCCACTGTCCTTGGGCACTCACACCTGGAGCAGACCCTAAATGGAGTGACAGCATTTCTCCTCCCAGCATACTAGGTAGACAAAGCCCCATTTTGAGCTTTGTGAAATACTTGTATTCCAGAAAAATAAAAAGGCTAGCCAGACCTATGTTAGATATGATAGTCAGTAAATTATGCACAGCTAGACATATTAAATCATCAGCAATGCACTAAAATTAAACGCCTTAAATGAAAGCTCAAAGCTCACTGTAAAAATGCCAGCTGTTGATTCAATCCCTTCATAACTGCATGGTTTCTCACTGAAAACTAATTTTAATGAGCACCTTGAGGCTAGAGAATGAAGATTCTACTTGACTCCACTCAGATCATTATAAAGAAGGTCCAGGGTTTGAATCTGGATTTGATTTTATTCTTGGATTAATTTAACAAAAGCTAACAGTGAATTAAGCTTAAGCAATAAGCAATTTAATCATGCAAAATCTTCATATTGTTTGCTCTTTTTGTCAAACAAGTTTTGAATTCCAAGTCTGACTCATCATTCATAAATCACTACATGAAACATGCTACATTAATACTTAAACAGCCAGTTTATTATAGAGGCGCTTTCTCCATATTTATTATTTTATTATATTTAAGGTTGGCTCTTTAACAATGTCTTCTTTGCAATGAGAGCTACTGATCTTAAATGATTTCATATTTCTTTGGAAATTTTTGGTTTTGATACTCAGTAATAACTCCTTACATGACTTCTAGTGTGTGGAAAAAAAATCTATCAAAAAGCAGAAGTTCAGCAGAACATTATTATAGCACATTAACTTTTCTGAGAGAAGGAGTGGCTCTTGCCAGGCAGAGGCAGCACGTTTTATGATACTGCATGAAAAAAACTATGTTAATGCTAATACATGAAGAGAAGAATATAAAGAGACAAACATTTAAAGCACAGTATCCCGCACGGAAAATTCTGAAGTGGAATTGAAGAGGTTGCATATTTCTGTCACTTCAAGTAGAATAACCTACTATTAACACAAGGCAGGAGGTATGAGAAAAGTCTGGGAGAACTGGGCTGGTTGAGCCTGAAAAAATAGGAGGCTTCTTTAATTACTTTATAGGAGGAAATAGAGGAGATGAAGCCTCACTCTTCCTGGAGGGGACAGGACAAGAGATAATGGATTTAAATGGGAACACAGAAAATTATTAGAGATCAGGAAGATTCTTCTCATAACAAACCAGATAAAACACCACAATGAGCTGCCAAGAGGCTGCCATCCTTGCACTGAAGGACATTCAGACACTGAATATGTGACTGGACACGACTTTGAGCAAGCTGGTAGTTAGTGATGCTCTCTCAGCAGCAGGATGGATGTGATCTAAAATACGCTGCAATTATTATTTGGGCTTTTCATCTTCAGATAATTTTACAGCAATCAAGGCTGGAGTTTTCAAATTTCCTCCTTGTTGCTAAATATGATTTAGCTGCATTACAGCCCTTGAAACATTTTAACCCAAAATGATTTCTGCAGCATCCCAATGATGACAATCATACAGGATCAGTTCACCTAGAAGGACATTTTTCATGTTCCCTCTTTAATACAACCTGACCTTCTATGGCTTCTGCTGTTAATCTAAGAGTGCATGTTTGTGATATACATGTCTTGGCAAGAAAACACCAAAATCAGTATTGTGATTTCACTATAGGAGCTAATTTACACATGTATCATTGAATGAGGCAAAAATCAAGAGATGGAAGAAAACCAGTTTGCTTCCTCACGGATACCACTAAAATTATTTTCCAACATTAAAATTCCAACAAGCAGTGTTGTAAATAAAATATGTAATATAGTAGTATAATATTTTTCTAATTCTCTTTGTGTCAAACATGGAAATGAAAAGCTCTTTCTTAGGACTGGAATACTAACTGACAAACTTCTAATTGGTAATTTTGAAAATAACTGGAAATATATGAACTCAGTTTCTCTCCTACTGCTCCCCTCCCTTCAGAAAAAAAAATGTTCAAAAGGATGGAAATTTCTAGAGCATATGGCTGTTGCAATGATTTAAAAACAAATCATTTACTGTGAGGAACCACTCCAACATCCTGCAGTCCTGAACTGCTTTGTCATGGTGCTGTTATACAATCCTCTCCCACCTTATGAGGTTATGGCTCAGATCCTAGGGCAAACATTTCTACATCACTGTAAAATTATGAACAACAACGTGGTTTAACCACTGTGTCCTGTGAGAAAATAAATGAGCAGTGCAGACAAATCGGTTGTGTCAGGAGTGCTTTTGTCTAAAACCTCCAGAGCTTGTAAGCAGAACTAGTGATGATAAGAACCGGATGTCAGATCTAAATTTTGCTTAAAAACTACCAGGCACCACTACAGGTATCTTCTTCATGCACGTGCAGATAAAATGCTAGAATGGAAAAACCAGGACAAGACTCTGCAACTCAACAGGTTTTTTTCCTGTTGGAAAAAAGGTTGGAAGGTTTCTTTCTTTTAACAGAACAAATTTCGTAACCTTATTCCTTGCCCTCCAATCACACCACACCCCCAAGCCCCCACATCTTGTCAAAGCCCTTAACAACACTCTTTAGTCACTCTTTAGTCTCCCAATAATTATATGCAAAAGAACAAACCAACCTTTTGACTAGTGTCAATCCTCAGAATTACTGGAGAGCCATCGCACACTCTCAAGCTCCTAACTGAAAGTCAGAAATGACTGTGGAGAACTTGCCACAAGATGTCTGTAGACCAGAGTCTGTGAACCACAGGTCTGAAGCATACCATTTTCAAGGGTACTGTATCTAAAAAATTCCAGCTTCCTCCAGTTATATATTAGACTATGCTCTAGTACTATCAGACCTTGCCTACTTTCCCCCCTGCTGAACTTCTGCAATTGTCCTTTTGCCTCTCTGATACACTTATTAATACCCTTCTTGCTTCTCATTGTCACTTAACCCCAGGAGAAAATATGAGATAAGCTTGTACTAATCATACATGCAAATGGTCAGCATCACCACTTCTTTTAAATGTGCCCTTTCTCCTTCTGTTGCTTTGTGGTCCTACTGGGATTTCACCAAACTTTTTCTGGTTATCGTATAGTTTACTTCTGCTTGTATTCTATAACCACTAAATGTTTGGTCAAACAAGGAAATTACCATGGAGTAGACTATTCCTAATGCAACCAACACCTGAAAACTTTCATTCCAAACAGCACATGTATAATATTTTAGCTGCCAAAACTGTATCCATGGTGAATTTTGTTTAAGAATCATCAAGTTCCTCTTTCATGGATGTACTGCTTCAAAGCACACTCTCACCTGTAGGTTGCTAAAAGGAAGTTATTTTATGTTCACTGCAGGCTACACTGGTAGCTGGCTTGTGCACCTCCATCCTAAAGACAAAATTAATAGATCGTATCACAGTTAAATTATTACATGAGAAAAACCAGAACTGATGCTGATCCACAAAGTGCAGGGGAAAGTCAGAGACATATTCTGGAATATAGCTGGTAAAACCTAGAGGAGTCCTGCCCAGATCTGACAAATTCTTTATAGTGGAATTCCACATGTAAATTTGAAACCCACAGATTTAACTACAGACATTGTTTATAATATATTTTAAAGAATGTTTTTATTTGAAAGCTTGCACTAAGTTGTATGTTATAATGAGAATACATACCTTTCTTAAGCATTTCTGCAGGATAGCTAGTCTCCTGGTAACCCTGGCAAGTTTTTGAAACCAAATTTTATTCACAGGAATCACACATTTCTGTATCTGTAGACAAGTTCTCTAATAAATAGCAGATACTAGCTTATAAGCTGTGCATTTTCTATATTAGCCTGCTTCATACTGTCATTGCAGTAACTTATTCAGAGTTTGCATCAGATCTGCTTTTCCACCATGCAACAAAGCAGAAACCATGACATCAATGACTACTTTCTCATTTTTTGTAAAATATTTGAGTAGGATATTTCTGGCTTTGTTAACCAGTCTAAACAAGGTTTGTTAATCCTTTAATGTAGAGTTTAGTAAACCCCACATTAAGTAAACATTAATATAATGACTGTACTTGTGACAAATGGATTCGTGGTTGAGACAGTGTGTCAGTGAGTTAAAGGAATCATCCCATTTCAATCTGAGTTGAACGTTTCGCTGGAAACACACACATGCAAATGCAACAGTTTAGAAACCTCTTCACCACTAATAATATAAAAATATAATGGAGAGACTCAGGAGTTTTTTTTCCCCTAAGTCATGTGCCAAATTCAGTATCTCTGAAAATTATGTTCTTGCAAAGACTTTCAGATACACCTTTTCTATCTGCCGAAGACACACAGTAAGCCATACTCCCTGTAAATATCCAACAGCTCTGTGCTGCAGTCTGGCTGTGAGAAACACAGAGAGAATAATCCCTCCTTACCTGTCATTAGAATGTGAAACCCTCCATCACTGCTTTGAGTATATTTATACCCACCTTGAAAGTACACCTACCTTGAATGTACACCTTCCTTGAGTGTGTACCTTCCTTGAGCAAAGGTTGTTTTGAGATTTTACTCAATGCCCCCTTCCCATTCATGATATTTAATGATCTGGGAGATATTTTTCAAATTTGTAAAGAGACGGTACATGCTGAGCTGTCATCTTTGTTAGGAAGGTCTAAAAGACACATGATTAGTTAGGTTTGGCGTTCCTTTTGGCTAAGTTTAAGATTAGCAACTGGGATTCTTCGTTTAGCAGCAAACAAATACGAGGTTCAGCTGCACACAAATAAAAAAATTCCTGTTACTACAGTTCTATACATCCTGGAGCCTGTGTTTGTGTGAGCCCAATGTGCACTGTGAGCCCAACGTGCACTGTGAGCCCAACACGCACTGTGAGCCCACGTGCACTGTGCAGCTGCTAGGGTTTGTCAAAGCCTGAAGGATTTAACACAGATTCCACCTGAGATACTGGCTTCTGGATCGACAGTTGGCAATGTTACAACAATATTACATTCTAAAGTTAAAGACTTTATCAGTTCAGTTAATTTCTGTGTGTAATGATTCAATTTTTGTGCTCATCTCCCCACATATGGTAATTACAGAGAAACTTCACTCATATTCTAAACCCCTTTGAACTAAAGGAGGTAGATCACCTAGATACGGAGTTCTCTCCAAGGCTCGACCTATGTAGATATATGTGGATGGATTTGAAAAACAAGCTTTGAACTGAAATTTTCCCTGTGAAGGAATGCATTAGGGAATTTTATTAGTTCCTTACGAGATGAACAAATATCTAACTATGGATTTGCTTGATGACAAAATCTTATTGAAATCTGTTACTCTGATTCCTGTATAAACAAAACCAGTCACACAAAAACCAATCCAAATCAGATCTTGTGTTTGGGATTCCTTGTGTTATACCACATGAACATTATGTTTCTTTAGCTCTCTTGTACTCTCTTTAGAGATACCTCAAGCTGTGTTTAAGACTGACCCATCAGTGGTAATAAAAATGCCTTTCTCAATTATTTGTTTCACAAGAGCTGGAGTCTGCCCAGTCCCAGGTTCAAAAGGAAACTAAAATAAACAAATAATAATTAAAACCCCCCTCCTCCTCTCATGCTTAATTGCACAGGAGCAAACCAAGTGTGTTGGTTCTTTGGCATCGTTCCAGTGCATGTAAAGGTCTTATGCAGAAATATCATTAAGATGTGTTTTCCTGTATCTCAAAGATGTCTGAGGAAGCGCTGGAGTCTGAGAATGTTTCCCACCATATTGTAATCCTAATTTACACTGACTGCATGGCCTACACATCAAAACAAAAATTTCAGGCAGGATCAAAAGGACAAATGCTCTCCTGTGACAACATCCTCAAAGAATCCTGGATCCCTCACACAACGCAAACCCAAAGAAATTATTTACAGAAATTGATCTGAAGACAGCAACAGCAGGCAAAACAAGCTGCTGTTTTAATTCTTAAGCTGAAATAAGAGAACTGGTTATATTCACATTCCGGTACTGAGCATGTAAAACCTCTATACTCTAGGTTTAAAGCAAGCAGGTAAGTATTTCCTGTGTTATGAGCCTGCCCTATGGTGGTAGTCTGTTAGGGCAAGTCTGATCTCGGTTCCATGCCATGGCAGAGAAGGAAGGCCCCACTGCAGAATTCCCTACCAGAGAGTGTAAGATCAGTACCTTTAGCTGACGCATGCCCTGAAAGCAGAAAAGACTCATCTATTAAAATTATCTTAACAGCAACTGGGTTTTGCTTAATCATGCTGCTACATCCACTCTCCATCTATTGCGCTGTCTTCATTACGTCTTTAATCAGTTAAGAACTGGTTTCTTTTACAGACAGGATGGCTACCCTTGAAAAGCATAGGAGTCCACTTTATTACCCATTTTATGTTGGCTAATGAAATCCGCGCACTTCGGATTTATATTCTACATCTTCCAAGCATGGTCTTCAACCCTAGAATAATTGCTTTCTCCAGCCTGCCTCCCCCGTGGTGTCTCCAGGCAAGAGTCAGCTGGGACCAGTGTGAAAGTATGTATGTTCTGAATGGCCAGCCATATGTGTATGCTTCAGCCAAACAAAATACATCACGGCGCAATTCTTCTTGCCTTTCCCTGTGTGGGAGCAGTACTGCGGGCTTTTTTCACCTCTACCCAGCTGTGGATGTTAATTAAGTTCCTGTAAGTTACACAATCTTTGAGACTTCTTTCCCTCTGTCAAATTTGGTTAAAAGGAGTCAATAAATTGAAAAGTTACTTGGTGGGGGCAGATGGATAGCACTGTGATTTAAACTCTTCTTTGGAGGACTTTAGGATAAAAGCTAGTCCAAATTTGCATATTTTGTTCAAGTTGTAAGAGTTTGGATGTAGTCTTTCAATATATCCTTGCATTGAATGTTGCATAGAAGTGGAGTTTTCTGATACCGTACTCCGTGCCTTTCTTTAAGACTCTGGGAGGCCAAATTGCTACAAATTCTCAAGTGAACGGGAGAGAGCCTCTCATGTTTAGTTCATGTGTCTGCCGAACGTTTAATATATACAGTTTATTCAGTCTCTTTAACATACTGTGATACATGCCACCAAGAACAACTCACTTAAAAAAGTGACATGCTAATTCTATAATAACACGAAAGGAAATACCAGTCTTTGTCATGGTCCTTATTACTCAAACTGTTAAAAACCCCTGATTGATTGCACTTCTCCCCTTGCTCATTTTTCCCCTCTCATGGTGTGTTTGTGGGTCCAAGCTAAAAAATTCATCTTACATTTTATCAATTGAGAGAAAACCAAAGACAAAAAAGCAGCCAGAAAACTAAGCTGAAATGTACTTTGCAGCATAAACACTCCCTAAAAACTTTGATAGGTTGGTGATAAATGCATTTTACAAAGCAAAATGTAAAAGAGATCTCAGGTTATCCTAAGGTTGGAAATGCATTCCAACATTGTAATGACTCTGTGATCACCTTAAACTTATGCAATTTAAGCACCAAAATTAAGCACCAGAGATAAGATGAGTCTTACAAAATCTACAAATATCTGAAGGCAAATCCCTACATTGTATCCTGTAGAACAGGCAAGTATTTCTATCAAAAATAGAAGCTTTGTTTGACATAGTTGATAGGACTCCTCTTGTCTTATAACAGTCTATTTGAAATTTCTCCTTCCTTTTTCACTTCAGCTTCATTCCACAAGCTGCTCATCTTACTCTCATCTACTTTACTCTGTCCCTCTTTCTTTTATTATTCTATTTGATTCTCCTTTCCAAAATAAATCCACTTGCATATGCTCAACTTCACAAAGCTGCCTGTATAACACAACTGCCTTAGTCACTCTGCTTTTGTCTCTCTTGGTCTTTCTTCTAGTCTGAAATCAGAAAATTTCTCAGTCCACTGATACCTATAAAAACTGATTAGCAAAATCTCATCTAGGAATTTATATAACAAGATGCATCCTACTTTAAAATCTTAAAACCTAGTCATGATCCCCTACTTCAACAAAATAGTTTGTAGGCCATCTGCTCATGTATATCTACATACACCTTTCACAGTTGATACAATTTGGAAGTTTTCAAATCTTTGTCTATTGTAACTGTGTTTTTACAATAAATATAGTAAAACCATTCCTTTATCGAGGTATTCTTAGTTTTGGAAGGTATATATAGTGTTTTTACCACAGCTCTTTTAGCCTTACATATTTTTATTGTTATATGACTCACCACTTCAATGGCATTTGCCTGCAGCTTCAAAGAGTTGTTAATAATAACCCCCCTCTATACATGCTGTTCTTGGCAAAATAGTAGTTACATACAGATACAAATTCCTAGATGCTAAAGTGATGTGAGCTGCTCAGTATCATCTCAACACAGACTGTCTGTAACTGCCCAGAACCCAGCTCTGGGTGTATACATGAATGTGTCTGTGTCTACATGATATAAACAGTGTTGATAGCAACTTTAAAAAAAAAACAAAGCCCACAAGGAAACCTCAAGACTATTTATGCTTGTTCTGAAATTAATTTCAAAAGCTGTTGTGTATAAAAGAAAAAGAAAACCAGTATTATTCTTTTTATGCTTTGCTTTCATCTTTGAATCTAGACAAAATCCTCCATGGTAACTGCTGGAGGGAAGAGTTGAAAGGGCATTTCCTTTGACAACCAACAGAGCTGTGCTACAGCAAACTAAATTAAAGCTAAGAATTTTCTCTGTATGGCCAATCATTAGGGTTGACAACCATGTAGAAGAGCCCTGCTTCGTAAGATCCATACAAACACACAGACATTACATTCCTGTCTGTCCACACCATCTGTGCGTGTGGTCTGCAGACACAGGATTCCTGTCCATCCGCACTGTCCCTGTGTTTGGTCCACAGAGGCAGGATTCCTGCCTGAGCACATAGCAGCATGTGTGCAGTACAGAGCTGGACAGATGATTCCTGTCTATTTGCCCTGCTCTTGCACGCAGTACACAAGCAAGGAGGATCATAATAAACCAACATTTTTTTTTCCTTTCTCTCTCTCTCTCTTTCTTTCTTTCTTTCTCTCTTTCTTTCTTTCTTCCTTTCTCTTTCTTCCTGCAGAGGTTGATTTTTCCTATTAGGTCTGCATCACACCTTAGATAACAGTACTAGCTGGAAAGACTGAAGAAACATCCAGGTTTTCTACTGTATTTGTGCCAGAATTTTTCTTACCAAGGAAAGCAGTTCTCTTCCTTTCTAAAAAAACTCATGACACACAATGTGTAAAGATATGCCAGCTTGTTCAGATGAATTTCTCTAAGGAGTCTGCATTTCAGACGGTATTCCTGTCATTGCCTACTCTATTCCTAATCAGCTGTCTTTCAGTGATTTACATTATATTATTCTATTACATATGAGTAGAGGCCTACCTAATGGACACCACAAAGCACCCTGTAAAGCTCAGAAAATTCTGTCTCTGGTATAGAACCATCAAAAGAAAAAGGTCTGTGGAACAAGATGAAAAAACAGCCAGTCATACCTTCCAGTGTTTTTTCCTTAACAATCCTTTTACTGCAAAGTCATTGAACTTAGATAGATGATGCCACATGTTAAAGAGCCCTGACAAAGCAGAAGTAGTAGAGATGAACAGAAGGACAGCAGCAACCTCCACTGATTTATTTGCCACTAGAAGACCTAAGAGGAAACAAGGGAGCCTTCATATTTTTTAAGCCCTCTTTGAAACATAAAACAGATTGCTGGCTGGTTGACAATGGAAAAGGCCTGCCTAGTTTTGGTTATCAGGAAAGGGGGAAGAGAGATCAAGAAATCTTGTCATCATCATCTGATAGTGATGAAGAGGATAGAGATGGACAATAAGAAACTAGTCTCAGTTTGCTCTTCCCAAGCTGTGGATCCTTCCCACAAAATCTGTGAATCCTTCTTTTTCCAGTCCAGAAGAACATATTGATATCTTTTCTGTCTCTCTATGAGACCTGGGAGAGGCATGAAAGGTGCACAAAATGAAGATCTGTGTGTATAAATAAACATATTTCTCTTAATAAAAAAAAGAAGAAAAAACCCTAGAATGAGAAGGTACTGTACTTATTACTTTCACAGAGCAAATAAACCTGTGCAGTCTTCCAAGTTTTAAACAACTTTTGTATGTGTGTGTTCTGAAGGATCACTACATTGCTTTTATTATTTTTTCAACACCATTAATGTCAGCAGTTGGCAGAAGTTTGGGTTGCTAGCTGTAATAAAGGAGGTAAAGCCAAGGTTATATCTATGAGTGTTTTGGAGATGGAGGGCACATTTGGCTTGGTATCAGAAATTACATTTACATTTCAAGTTAATGTGAAAAAACTGAAAAGAGTAATTTCTTCAACTATAAAAAGGATTCAGTGTGGTTCTACAGTGAAATTGAATGTTTTAAAAAGTTAAGTTTCCCCCTCCCAGATAAAATCCACTGTTCAAGTAAGAGATACCTAGGTTGTTCAGATCCTCTGAAGAACTTGGCTGGAGTCAGCTGTGAGAATTCCATTTATTTTTTGTTTACTCAGCCACAGGAAATATTTGTATTCACACTAAGACAGTCAGGAATTGGTGGTAAACACAAAGAAAGAGAACAAAAGACTAAGTTCTGTGACTGTAAAGTTGTGCTCAAAGAGAACAAAACCCCCAATAAAATGGCTATCTCTTAACCAGGGCTGTATTCGACATAAAAGACCATTACTTCCTCAGGCACCAGCACTGTGATCAGAGTTTAACATACATCTGAAGGCTAAAGCTTTACGGAAGTTGAGAGACTGACATTCACCTAAACTATGGAAGGCCTAAAATTGATGTAACGTGTTATTGCAAAGGTAAATTTACTCATATTTGAACCTGAGACTGCTTGACCAGCAAACTGACCTTATAGCCACATGACATTTCATTATGTCACGTAAAATCTGACATCAATCTTTTAATAACTGACTTTGAGACTTATTTTGTCTTTATGCACAATCTTGGACTAATCCTGAGAAGCACTTCTTGGTACTGAAAAGAGTCAAACCTTTGGTACCACATTGTCCTGGGTTCAGCTACAGCAGTCATTTTTTCTCCTTCTTAGTAGCTGGTGCAGTGCTGTGGTACTGAAGAGTCAAACCTTTGGTACCACATTTAAGGCAAAGAAGGGCAGACTGAAACTGTGTTCAATACAGGTCCACTCAAAGGCAGCAGAACACAACTGCCCTAAAGATGATCTGCCAAAATCACTGCCTCGTATTTGACAGCATCCTCTGAAGACCCCATTCACATCAGGGTCTGGAAGCAGGATCTCCATTAGTATCAGCTTTCTCATCTTGTGTCTTTCAGAGTTGGCAGCTGTTACCAAACTCCTCACAGCTTCCCAAGTTAGCAGCCAGCAGAAAAACTTCCGTCCCCTCTCTACACACTTTCACAAATGTCAAGTGGCAAATACATTACCTTTAGGGAAAAACTACACCTTTTCTTTGGTCCTGAATACTTTTTCACCTTAGAGAAGGAGTGTAGAAAACAGCATGTACTTAGGAAGGAGTAAAATGCATAATTTATTCAGCACCAAAACATGAATAGTAATTTTTTTAAGGCTTGGATTCTTTAGAATGTAACACCACGAATTTAACAGAACTGAGGGGAATCACAGCCATCAGCACTTGCCCATTTGCAGAAGCTATCATGAGTAACTGATGCCTAATTTCATAAAACTATGACCCCTTTTGCTAAACTTGATATACTATTCTATCAAATTCCAGAACTTGGTATGTAAATTCATGAAGGGTTAGTATCAAGAAACTAGTCCTAATTGACAGCATATATCTTAGATTTCCAACTCTAACACAAAACTTCTATTTCCCTCTGCATTACCTATTCACTACCCTGAGATATGGTGTACTGGACTAGGCTCAATCAGATTGTTTCAAAAAGGGAAATTATTTTCAGGACTCTAAGGAGCTAAATACAGTGGATGAGAAAAAAGAATCTGTAGATTGAGAGGCATTTCAGTGCATAAACTCAAAAATACCTGAGACCACTGTTCATCAACAGCTCGCTATTTACTGAAGCTGAAGTTCATTCTGTACAGCTAAGATTTAATGTTCCTATTACCAATCTGTAAAATGGTGGGGATTAAAATTCTGTATTGTAGACTACGTATTTTTCTCTTCTCAAACAAAAAACCCCACTGATTTATTATGTTACTCCCAAAATAACATAGAAAGAATTCCAAATATGCAATATATTCTATCTTATAGATCATTAATTTTCATTACATATTTCTAGGTGCACAATTCTTTCTATCATTCCTCCTTCAAGTAAAGAACATATCACTGACATATGAAGTCATACAACTGTTAATCTGTAATCTACTTGGAGCTTTCTATATATTCAGTTTATGAAAGCCATCAGTCACCTTGTATCTCTGACTTCACCTTCTCCTTACATGTTTTTGGAATACACCTTGCACCGTCTATCACCTCCCCAGTTACAGATCTTACACAAAGTAAAACCAATATTTAAGCTGGTAAAATGCCTTTCAGCTTTCTGCCACTACCTTTCTACTGACTACCAATATGTGAATCACTTAGAGAGTTATTAAAGTCACAGATTCGTTAGGCTTTTTATGCAAAGAGAAGCAACCACAAATAAAGTCTTATTTTATATCTTTAACGTGAAGCTGTTCAGTGTGTAGTGTGTTTCCTGGGGAAAAACAGCAATAAATGCAGGAATAATTTGGTATAGAAAAAGCTGCATTTGATGAACGAAATATCACTAAAGATGGTTACACACTCATGTTGGAAAATCACAGTATGTTTGCTGAGTTCAAACAACTGATTCAAAATCTTCTTGTATCTGAAATTTTGGTATGAATTCCTGTTTCTTCACCAAAAAAAAAAAAAAATTAATGGGTTTATTTCATCGAGATTATTTACATGTTTAAGTGGAATCCTGTCTGTCACCAAAACTTCAGAGTTCCTTAAACAATGTGTCTAAGTGACAAGATTTAAATGTAATTATAAGCTCACTGCATTTTCCGGTCAGCCTTCAAACATCATCAATTCAAATACCAAAAGAGTGATGCCAAACCAACCCAGCCACAAGAACCAATTGTCGGAAAGTCTCAAATACTTTACCCCTGAGGCACATCCTGCCACTGGACAACAAACAGGGAGCAGTCGTGTATGGGTCCTTCCCAGCTACCCAGCAAATGGTAGAAGTTAAGCAAAAGAAGATACACCTGTAATTTTATTCCTTGAATGAACAACTATTTACAATCTTGAGCTCTTCTACACAGAGCTTTTTTTTTGAGCTTTTGCTTCTATCTCACAAACTCATCAGCCTACACAAAGACTGTCAGAAACTGAGGGTAACTGTTGTAAACTTTGGAGCACAGAAATCCCACCGAAATAAAGACATAAATGCTTTGTTGGCCGTATGTATTAAAAAGACCTGTTCTAATATACTCTATTTAACTGAAAAACAGTGCCTACCAGCTCAGTGGTTTGCACCATGATAACTACAGAAAACCACTACACAGTACAACTGCGACAGGAAGTGACAGTGACTGTATATACATTGTGCTAATGTCCAGAAATACTATTCACAAAGGAATTATTATTTTTTTAGGCCCCAAATTAAGTTTCCTAGTGCAGTCTTCTGGAGAAACCCAAACTCACCCAATGTTCTAAACTCTTTAAAACCACTAACAAGCCTGATCCTCCCAGTGTAGACTTAAGAATTTTGACTGATACCAAACACTAGCAGACTGGTTGTTACTTACAGAAATAGGATACAGGGTCTCGCAATTGCTAACCAAGACTTGTCCAGAAATCATAATTTTCTGGTCAGGGACAATGTTGCCTAACTAACTTAGCACAGAAGTTCACAATCCTTGAATGAGAGATACTGTAAATATGGCAGGAGATCCTGTCAGCAACTATCCAATTCATTTACCTTTATTTATGCCAAGTTTTAGTGAATTAAAAAGCTGTAAAACTTTTATGAAAATATATGAAAATTTAATATAATCAACAAATGGAGGAATATTTCTAATTGAATGAAACAGTTTTTTGAAAACTGAGATAAAACTTGAGAAATAGTAGTCCATGGAAAGACAGGGTAGCAAATACTGTATTGTCATCTGAGTTCCAAACTACCTCTGTAAATCTTAAGTCTCTCAGTGAGGCAAAGAACCTTCCCCTTCAAGCAAGCCTACACAGCTGCCATTGCAATGCCCTAAAAACTACTGGCTGAGACATGAGTGAAAGCACAAGCAGAAAGCAGACGTGGCAGTTAATACCAGGTTCAACAGGCAATTCCCTTCTCTGGCACCGTGAGGCCAGCGACAGGAAGGAGCTCACTTGAACATACATTATTACTTAGTAATACAAATGGCAGAGGGTAAAGGTAAAAGGAGGAGGAAGAGGGGAATGAGAGTATAAGTAATACCACAGGAAGGTGAAATGCTGCCCCAGAAAAAACTGCTGACGCTGACTGAATGCTGTTACTGTGGTAATCGATGATTGAAAATGATGGGAAAAAAATCTGGAGCACATGGCAAGGAGAAGGTGCTTTCTTTTAATCTGTGAGGGCTTCCTGTCCTGTGCTTCAGGAAGTGGCATTCAAGGGCATGACAAAGCCTTGCTTTCTGTGCCTGCTTGGCTGCTGTCAGGGTGCTGGGGTCTGCTCCTGGCAGAGATCCCCCTGTGACAGAAACGATTACAGAGGAGCGAAGCCTGGCAAAACAAACAGTGCTGTGCTGTGATTGATAATCTGGGTGGATTGCAGGCCTTTGACAAATGCCACAATGCTTAAATTTGACAGCTGGCAATGCTTGATGAGAGCCCATTAGTGGATATATATTCACTTCAGCTAGCAGTTTCTTCTGTTTCTAGTCCAGTAGCTTCCTGGATAGGAAGTGTACGGTGATTTCCCCCACTTCTGCCGGCTTACATGTATGCCAGCTATGCTGTCATTACAGCTAAGAATATGCTATAAAAAATATGTATTTTGGCTCCTTTGTATATTATAGCCAGTAGATTCAAATTCTGTAAAGCTGCATTTGACCCTATAGATAATGGTGGTACAAGAATCTGAAAAAATATTATTTACACTGATTCAATATCCACACAGTGTATAAATGAGGCTGTGACAGCACTATTTAGATAACAAGTCCACTACAAGTAACAATAGTTATCAAAATGCTTCACTATTCCTTGAAAATATCCTTGGCAAAAAATATTAATCTGTCTGCTTCTGTTTCAAATAGATTGACCTGGCATTCAGAGAATACCACAGTTCTGTTCCACCCAATACGTGAAGGAACCTCTGACATGCACATCCCTTTCAAACTCATCTGTCCATTCATAACTTTCTTATCACATAGGTTTTCTTCCCCCATTTCTGCATCTATTTCCACTCTTGCTAGTGCAAGTATGTGGGTGAAAAGATCAATAAACAAAGATGGATCCAAGTACCGTGAATCTCATCACTTGTTTCAAACATTAACTTTTACTTTGTTTTCTCAGCTATACAGAAGGCAATACCACCACACACAGACAACTTTAATGTATCTTCCTAGACGTCCTAAGTCCCCTTGTAACAGTGGTTTGAGAGGTACCTCCATGCACTAAACTTCAATGGGCACCATCACACCACCGAGACCTCTCAGATGCTTTCAGAGAACAATGGTAGTTCTGTCACAGAAACAGCACAACATTCAGCAATCATCTGCAGTGACTGTATCCATATCACCTGAAGAAGAACATAATTTTCTAACAGGGTAATCACTCTCATCAGACGCAGTTTCAATCAGGGCAGCTAAGGCAAAGCAAAGACTAACTGCATGCCTTGCAGAATCTGTATTTTTTCATCAGGCAGAGTGGTAATAAAAACTGCCAGAAGTGTGGTCATGCTGATACTGCTTGACGGCAGTAAGAGGAAAACGCCTGCCTGTCAGTCTCCTTTGACCTGTTGTACATTCTCTTGTTACAAAGAGAAAATGACTCCAACCAGTGGAACTTCACTTTGGAAAGTTCACAGCAGAGGAGTGTCAGGTGTCAGTGTGTGGGGTTTCCAGGGAAACAAATAACAGTGGAAAAATAGCATTTTTTGGGGGAGAAGCTATTCTGGAATCTAAAATTCTTTCCTCTTCCTCATGATCCCATGAACCACATTCACTTGAGAAACAAATCTTTGCTGTCCCTTGGCCTCATAAGGAAAGCCAGCCAAAATCTTTGCAGGGAAGAAGCACAAAGAAGCACACAGCAAACAGCTTTGGGACTTGCATGGCTAGATGAAATATAAATTAAATATTGTATAAAAGCTAACTATCAAGACTACCAGTCATTGCCAAATAATTCCTCTCGATTTACGAGAATGGTAAATAACAGCCCCTCAAATTCATTCTGGACCACAAAGGAAGGAATGATCATGATGAGGATATAGAAGTAGAAAGGAATGACAGATGTTAAACATTCCTCCGAATGGCAAGCAAGCTGACTACATAACCCATACTTTCAATAGCATGAGGTTTCTTATCTCCCTTCACTAAAATAGAAAGGAGCTCTTCTCACTAACGTAAGTGAACAGCAAGAGTGTATATGGCAACAACAGAAAAGGTGAGGGACCGCATGAAATGGAAGTCCTAAGGCAGAAAAAGTAGACATTAGTGTTGTACTTTACAATGAAAAGGAAACTGAAGACAAAGGTTGATCTTCTACTCAGTTAAAAGTGAAAGCCATCAAAAATAAAGCCAAGAAGCTAAAAGTGCTCATGCACTTTCTGCGCCAGTCTTTGCTAAAACTGTACTCAGGCACTAAGACAATTTATTTCAATTCTCACAGAATATCCTTTCAGGTCAGAAAAGGAAAAGAACAATTGAGATGGTACTCAAAAAAAATCACATCTTCCAATTCTCTAGCTTTGACTATACCATGCTAGGAAGAGCTTACCTACTATAATGAAAGCTATGAACAGTTGTTTATGGAAACCTGCCGGAAATGGTGATGTTTTGTAAGACTCCATTAAGGTTTCCCACACTGTCTCATGACGTGAACAACTTTGGCTAAGGAAAGGCCTCATTTTGAGCATTGTCCAGTTTTGTGTTTGAATAAAGAAAAGACAAATCAAACAAAATCTAAGAAAAAACATCTGGAATGATCAGATATCTAGAAAACAAGACACATGAAAACTGGAAGGACTGAGACTGCCCAGTTTAGAGAATTAACACAGACTATATACCCCAGTGTAAACCAAAACATCTGCTAAGAAGTGCAGAGAAACAGGCTTTTTCCATGCCCATAACAGATAGAAAAACCTATAATGACCTTAGATTGCAGTGAGGTTGACATTATAATGATAAAGACAGATGAGCCATAGAAAAGAGTTCCCAAGACTGAAGGTCTCCCTCATTAATACTCTTTAAGAACTGATTACAGGTATAACTGAATAAATCAAGTGGGTTATGGGGAGCTCTGTCCTGAGCCCAGTATTTTTCATTAACCATGTGAGGAAAAGAGGTAACAAAATATCTGATGAAAACAGAAGAAAACACATGTTTGTGAAATATGTGGAGAAAGCTTAAGCAGAGTAGTTTTGTGAGTATGCTAAAGTATCAGATAAAAACTCAACATGTTCCTGAAAGATTGAGGAACTGATCTGAAAATTATTTTTATTTAGGAAAAGGCAGCATAATAAAAATGTACAGTATTATTCTAACCTGGAGTGACACCACTTAAAATTAAGATCTTGAGATCCTATAATCAGTAACACTGAATCAAGCTAGTTCCTCATAACTTTCGCTGCAGTGTATTATAAAAGAATCAGGAATAATTATGAAACATTATATAATAATACAAGTGAATACAGTGATTTACAAACAATTCAATTGCATAATACCCCAAGCTCTCAGAAAGCACACTGACACAATTCAGAAGCTCCTAAAAATTTCAGCACTATTACTTGATGTTTATTGCATAGTAGTGGCTAGAGATGTTGGTCAAGTCAGGCCCCCACTGTGCTAGACACCATAGAAAAACACAGAAAATGACAAGCTTTGCTCCAAACAGCTCCTACTAGAAAACCCCAAGTGTTTAAGAGTCAAAGCCCACAAACACGAAACCTCAGCCCATTCAGATATGCCTTCCCTCTACAACTCAAAGCTGCAGAGTAGCGTTTCACCCTGTCACAATAAATATACCCTGATCATTAAAACTTAGCTTGACAAGTGGCTTAGCTAAGTGGCAAACAGGCCACTTTCTAACAGATGAGCAATGGATGTGCTGCCACAAAGCAGGCCAAAGCTCCTTGGGTCTCCGTCTATTCCAGTGACACACATCATGGGTTCTTCTGTATGGTGTATAATCTGAGCACACCGGCTGGCGCTTGCCACGCTACATCTGGTCTGTGTTAGACAACCTTTAGTTCTGTTCTTTTGCATCAGCCCTGGCCCCCTCTGGTGCAGCAGCCTCCCAACCACTGCTTCTCCATGAACTACTCATGGAGACAAAGTACTCTGGGAGGAAGTAAATTGGGACCACATTAGCTGCTGACCTTCGCCCTGCAATTGGCCTGCCTTTCCGATGATAGAGGAAATCCCTCATACAAACTGACAACCAATATGAAACAGGCAGCTCCATTTACTGGAAAGCCTGGTCAATGCTGAGTGCCTCATTAGGAAATGGTCTCTATATTGAGGCACATTCCTGCAATTCTGAGCCTAGAAACTCCAAATTAAAACAACATTGATGCCATATCCTCTTTCCAAAATGCTTCTCTTCATCCAAACTTTAATACACATACTTAAAGAAATTAAAGAACCAAAATGCCTTTGGCAGGACTCCTTCCCTGTCTTTTGCAGTAATACCCTGCCGGTGCAAGTGACCAGGAATGTGACAGTGTTGGGAAGGGAGAAAGGAGAGTTGAAGCAAAGAATAACTGCAGAGTCCTCCAGAATCTGTACAACCTTTCCTTGGTGAATCCACGTCTTCACCAATATTTTTAAATAAATAAGAATCACTTGAAATTGCAGGGCTGAAGAAACTGTATTTTTTTTTTTAAGCAGTAAATTGAGGCTTATTGGTAGACTGAGCTTTTGTTTTGGGAGAGAGTTAGTTGTATCCCTCCACACTCTAAGAAAGATGAAATAACAGTGAGTCAGTCTGCAGTGACAGCTATTGTAGCAACTCAATGACAACCAGCACAAGCCACGAAAAGGCACAGTCTGAATCCTACCATACACACTTGGATCCATTCACACTTGCTATTGCTGTGTAGTCAGAAAACTGCTTTTCTAAAGCGTTACCTTGGTCAGAGGCCCTTTCTAGTTCACAGTGAGATTCAGCAATCAGGAATACAGTGCCTACCACAGCATGCGTAAGTCTTCACACAAACCACCCCCTTCCGATATTGCTCAGCATTACTACTTGCATCCTATGTACACGGAAACGGGAATCTTTTAGTCAACTGACTGCCAGCCTGACTGTGTGGGAAAGAGCTGCTTTCCCACCACAAAGCCTTAGAATTTCCTAGAAACGGGATAGACTGAAATACCAAATACTTAATCAGGGAGCTCAACAGCTCTGAAACAATGTTAAAGGCAGAAGGAAGGAATTCCTGAGGTCAGGATCCCAGATCTGAATCTGAAGGGTTGAATAAACCTTTTAGGTTCCAGAATTGCTTTTCGAAGTCTTCCAGAACATCCTGATTAACTGGCATTACTTGCCTTTCTGGAATAGCTGTGTTCAATGCATCTGCAAATCCGAAGGACTTTTTCACAATTTCTACTGCAAATTTAGGAATTACAGCTAAACTTTTAGGAAGCTCCTGAAATGCTGTATAGTCCTGTGTTGCTGGCAAACACAGATAGAACTTTGTTCCCAAGATGTAGAAAAGGGTCCATGTAGAGAAAACTCAAACTGATGAATAAACCCAGTTGTTTTGTTGGAAAATATGAGGCTGGTGACCTGTAATAACTGAAGAGGACCACAAGGGCCAAGTACAGAGGTTATTTGCAAAGCGTGTGGAAAAATGAGAATCTCTTTGACTATATCAGTAATCAGGATCCTGCAAAATCTCACAGCCTTCTCTTCTGAGCTGTCAAAAGTCTGTATGATTTGAACTGATGCAGAAAAGGTATGTACCAAAATTATTGGTACTGAAGAAAAAAATGTGATTTGGGATCCCCTGCAATTTAAACAGGTGGTGAGTATTATTGTCCCATGACAAGTAACTCTGAGGAGCTTTTCTTTCAATGTGTTGAAAGCTGCACACAAAAAAGGATGAAAGATGATGCATCCTTAAGATGTAGGACTGATTTTAGGGAAGATATGTCAAATCCCTCCTAGGCCAAATAAATATTTCTCAGTTATGGTTAAAACATAGTTTAGATTGTTTATATATAAACATATATTCTGCCTTGCGGATTGGGAATGTACTGGAGAATACCTTGCAGCCTCATTATCTCTGATTTTATATTTATACTACTTACATATAGCTTGTATTTATACTACTTGTAGCACAGATGTGTTGAGATTACTTTCTGCTTTCTTCTTTTTCTTTTTTTAAGATGACAGTCTTAAACAATCTTAAACAATGACAAGTCTTTAGCTGATGGCAGTTTTGGAACCAGAAACTTCAAAGGCATTTGGACATTCCAATGAGTTTTTTGAAAAAGGACTATTGCTCCTTTTTTTTTAAAAAAACACCACCAGCTCAGAATTGTTTTCACTATTTCAAATTAATCTCCTTTGCAATTTTATTTTATTTGGTAAATCAAGTATCCCACAGCTATATAGAAAAGCACTTAGAATGGGCATCCTTAAAGGAAATGTCTGTGTCTTTTTAGGTATAGAATATGGTATTTTAAGACTTATTAGCAGTGAAAAATAATGATATGACCTACAACAATGTCAAAAAAATCACCTAATTGAAATATAAGTCATTAAAGATAATCACAACCTTAATGGATAAATCAAATATCACAAATTTTCAATAGAAAAAAAGCTACCACAAATCACTAGACTCTTCTATCTACCCACAAAGGATAATCAGAAGGAAACTGGAAAAGGCAAGGGGCTAGAATTTAAACTTAGGATAACAAGAGATGACAATAAAGTTCCAATTTCTCTTGGAATGAGTGGTAGTGTACATTAACTGCTACACCTACAGACAATTACATGAAGAAAATAAGTGTTTTCTATTGCTGTGGCCACTTCTGAATCTTGTAGGAGGTCATCTGGCTGACAAGTGAAAGTAATTACAACTGTTGCTCAACAGTAAATTATACAAGACTGTAAGCTGTACTTCTTGCTTGTTTTGAAGCTGGTATAATAATCAAAATTACTGTTCATCAATTAAATTTAACTTATCTTTAAGTTATCTTAAAAATCCATGGCCAATAACCTACTTGTATTTCCTTAGGAAGGAGCAGAGAAATCCTTTATCAGAAAGCAACCTGGCTTTGTCTTACTGTCTTTGACAGCAACAGAAATAATCTGATTGACAGATAAAATGTTGCACATGAAATTTTATGAAGATGGAAATGATGGCACTAAAGAAGTTGATACTGTATTGGCAGCAGCTCATGTGCTATTGCAGGGAATGTGGCAAGGGAATAACTCAGAAAAAACAGTAGAAGTGCTGAAGTGAAAAACCTACACAGATATTTCAGATCCTAAATCTCTTATTGCCAGGGATGCCTTTTGCTTCCTCTGTGTTTTATTGGCAATGTATGTTTCACATTGCATTCAACACTGAAACACAATATTAAATGCTTGAATAAAAACACAGTTTTTCTTATTGCTATGCCAACACAAAAAGATCTTAGAAATGGGAGAGGCCAGAAACAGGAAAGGGCCAATCTCCTCAGAAGCACAAGACCTCCCAAATTCTACTCTAGTAGCTAGCATTTCTAGATGGTGCTCCTGTCACAGATTTGAAATCACAGTAGAGACTGTGATATTTAAGCTTTACAGCAACGAGAATTTTCTTCCCTGACAAGGCAAATCCGGACCACCAAGAGAAGTATCACTACATTTCCCTGAATCTGTGGTTATTTGTGCCTGTAGAAGCTAATAATCAATGTCTTTTTCATTCACAGTTTGCTATGCATTCTACCACACATTTACTACTCAGGCAAGTGACACAAAGGAACTTCCCTCACCAATGAGGCTTCTTCTTTCCCCCAAAGTTCTAAACAGGCTTCATAACTGGTAGCTAGTTTGAAATTGTTATTTATACACTTTCTATCCCAATCTTTGACAGGATTATACATTACTAGTTCCATAAATCAAAGTAATACTTTCACACCAGATTATTAACTGTTTTCTTTCCTAGTCTCCCCCTACCCACCTGCTGCTTGAGCTGTTGCACAAGACGGTCCTTCTCTCGTTTCAGTGCAGCCACTTCATCTTGGGTCTTCTTCTTAGAGGATGAGAGTTCTAGTAGAGCAATATTGGCATCTTTTTCACTAATGGCAGCAAGGAGGGCTTCTTGTCTGAAAAAAACCCATAAAAATACATTATTATCCTGCAAAACTCAGAGGAAGCCTTTAGAAAGAGTTGAATATACCATACATGTTGTAGCAGCATGGAAGTCTGAAGAGCAGTAATAAATGTTTGTCATGGTTCTATGCTGGTGGAGCAGGAAGCCAAGACCTACCTGCCTACCCCTAAATGGCTGCACTCATGCCAAATTATTGCTACAGGGTAAGAAAAACATGTAACGATATGTTATTATTCTGCACTCAGCTTCTCAGTTTTTAGTAACTACTATGTATTATTACTTTGGCTGAAAATTTTCATTCTTCGTAATGTTCTATACATTTCCAGAAGAGATTTTCAGAATACATGAACAAATAATGGACTAATGATAAGACTTCTGCGTTAAATTATATTAGCTTATATTGCCTATTCATGCAGCTATTTAGAAGAAAGGTAGCATGTGAGAAGTTTATTGAAATCACTTGAACAATACAGTGTATTCCCAGAAGAAGATGATGACATAGGCACTTTTGTTCTACAAGACAAATGTTGAAATAGATGCCTTCAAGAATGATTGAGCTGTTCTTTGACTTTTCTTGTAAGTAACCAATATAATGAGCTTGCTGGATGCATGTCCTGACTAAGACAAATGTAGGCTGGCCCTCATCACAAACCTTTTGCAGCCTTGTGGAAATGGTGTAAGAACAAACATTCTGTTCTTAATATTGAGCAAGATCTTGAGGCTCAAGCACTGTAATAACTAGAGGTAGAAAGACAACCATGCCATAATCTCTCCTGATAGCAAAAAACTTAAAAACAGAATTCAGAAACATTTTATGGATACTGGCAAGAGAGGAGATTAAGACAATGGCCTTGATCATAATACAGCAGTTCTAAAATGGATTTTTAGATCTCAAAGGATTGCTCTATGGTAGAAAAACATCTGTTTCTCTCCTTTGACCTTAATTCTCATCTTTAGACGGCGTGGCCAAACCAGAATGTGCATCAGGACATAAAAGAAAAATTACTGCCCCATAAGGGTGGCTTGTCCCACCTCTCATCACCTTGCAAAGAAAATGAGGTCCTAATCATTTATGGCAGTGTGAAAGACAGCATCATGCAGAAGTGATGGTGAAAAACAGACTCTGAATGCTACTGATTTCCTATGTAGTCTTCATCTAGAAAAATACTTGCAAATGCAGTTAAACTAGTAAAAATGCCAAATTCCCAAATAATCAAAATTTTTACCTGCTCTCGTTTACAAGCAAAAGCATGTTAATATTGATAATTTCATAGAATGGCTTTCTAAAAACAATCAGATGTGTTACAACTATTCTGCTAATTATGCCAACAGCAATTATTATGCTAATAACATTGCCATAAGTCTTCTATTGAAGATGCAAGAAAAATTATAGAAGCTTAATGAAAAATATTAAGATTGCTTTTAATGATGCCAATATATCTGTTTGTTGTCAAGATCTTTTTTAATAAAGACCCATCACAATCTGGTGACTTAGGATCACACTGGCAAACTGCTGAGGGAAGCAGTGACAGTAAATCAGCTTTTTTCTAATTCACTTGTTACCACTCCTTAAGCAGACTTTATCTGTAGTAAAATAGCTTTGTTTTTTATTTCCTGTGTCTTCTTTCTAAACAATTAACTTAACCTTAGTTAGGAATTTGTAATTGTGGCTAAAATAAAAATACGTGCTCCAAAACTGCTCACTGAGCTCCACGTGAAGGAATACATGACCGAGAAAAAAAGAAGAACAGGACAGATGTCAGTGCTTTTTTTTAATATTGGTGTTTTAAACAAACACATGTAATAGACTGGACTTTTAAACTGAAGGCTTGAAAAGGAAAAGGACTGGTACCACTGGAGTACAGAAATTTTTACCTCTTAAAATCCTGAAAAAATTACAAATTTGGTGAGCATGAAAAGATGTATTTAATATTGCAGTGTTTCTGAGGATGGAGAGTGAAATAGCTTCAGTACTTCAGTATTTAGATCAAATGTGCAGGGAGATGCATACCTCCTGCTCAGTTAGACAAAGAACTTCTATCCCAGATTACTTACTTACTTAATAATCTCTTCTCCAATCTGTAAGAGTAACTGCATATATATTTGCTTCTGGACCTTGTTCTAAAAATCTCAACAATACTGTTTTGCATTAAAAATCCCCCTCAACACATTGTTTTAATAGAATGGGACCAACTACACATGCAGAGAATACAGTAGCTTCTGAGAAGCAGCTCAGGGCTACAACCTTTTAACCCAGCTCGGCAATAGCCAGCGCAGCACTCTGTCCATCCCCTCAGTCAGTCCAGTGATAACTGAGTTTTGCTGAAGCTACCCATAAGTTTGCTATTATCAGGATCTCAGCTGAAACCATGTATCATTATCAAAAAATGTGAAAGAACCATGTATTCCAAGAAGAAAAGGTATGTTTCAATAGACAAAATTGTTCACCTTCTGACAGCAGAATGGACTTACACAATGAACTTGCTGTGACTGGAATTCGTCGCTGCATTTATACAGGCGTTTCTTGTACATGCTAAGAGAGCAAGCTTGCTTTATGCAGACTACCAGCATATCAAAAATCTGACAGATCCATTTTAGGAAGTACTTGGATCCCACTTAGATCATATCTAGATAAACTAGCACCTTAAATTATTCCTTGTCTTTCATGACACAATACCATAAATTTAGGCAAATTTTTTTTTCAGAAGAGTATCAAAAGATACTCTAAATACACTTATGCTGTGAAGAAATACAAAGATTATGATGACTTAATGGAGACAAAGAGTAGAAGAAAGGAAAAGGTGCACATCAGACTCTCAGTTATAGTGTTCAGATCGTAGGTGTGGGAACAACCCGAGATGGACACATTATTATTGCCACTTTGTTTCTGTTGCTTTTGCTTTATGGAATAGTATCCAATTTTGGATGTATGCCTGAAACATGAAAAATATCAATAGAGTGAAGTGACAGAACATGATCCATGACCTCTGCTTTATTCTAGCTATTGTAATCTTGGGAAAAACAGGCTGGCTTGGAGCTCTGGTCATTTTCACTTTCTTTAGAGTAATCTGTTTTGATTCTAAAGAAACACTTATTCTTTTAATAGTAAACCCACAATCCTTGCTGATGATTCAGGACCAGAGCCAGGAATATCTCTTTAACAGTATCTATATAGCTATTACTCTGGTATGGAAATTGGAGGTGCCTCAAATAACACACAAATCATACCTTCTGCAATCAAATCCTCTGTTGCCCATCTCTACTTCTTAAGTGAAAACTCCAGGACCACCACAATTAGATATGGAGAGCAGCCTATTACTTATTTTTAGCTGAATAATCTTCACCACCATGCCTGAGAAAAAACAATCCATTGTCCAAAATTTCAGTGCTACATCATGTGTGTGAAAGGGCTGCTGGTCAAGAAGAGGGGTGAAAGTTGTGGCTTTCTGACTGTTTTCTGGAACTGAAACAAGGTGGTGTTTGAACTCGTCTCCAGTTGGACATCGAGCCATTGACTGCAACCCTTTGTGTGTGGCCATCCAGCTGATTCTTCATCCACCAAGTGGTCCTTCCCTCAAATTTCTGCCTCTCCCGTTTAGGGACAAGGATGTCATGTGGGACAGCATCAAAAGCTTTGCACAAGTCCAAGTAGACGACATCAGCTGCTCTGCCGCTGTCCATCAGTTCTGTAGCCCCATCATAGAAGGCCACCAAATTGGTCAGGCACGATTTGCCCTTAGTGAAGCCATGTTGGCTGTCATCAACCACGTCATTGGTTTTTATGTGCCCTAGCATGGTTTCCAGGAGAATCTGGTTCATGATCCTGCCAGGCACAGAGGTGAGACTGATTGATCTGTAGTTTCCTGGGTCTTTTCCCCTTCTTGAAAATGGGGGGTTTATTTCCCTTTTTCCAGTCATTGACTGGAATATATTTCCCTTTTTTCCAGTCCTGACTGCCATGATTTTTCAAATATGATGGACAGTGGCCGAGCAACTTCATTCACCAGCTCCTTCAGGACCTGCGGATGGATTTCACCAGGTCCCATGGACTTGTGCACACTCAGGTTCCTAAGAAGATCTCAAACCTGATCCTCTCCTACAGTGGGCCTAAGGTCTTCATACTCACAGTCCCTGCATCTGCCTTCCAAGACCTGAGTGGCTAGAGCGCTTAAATGGCACACTGCTGTTCCAACAGAGCTTGGAATTGCTAGAATTATTCTGAAGACCACAAAAAGCAAGTATCATCAAGCAAAACACAATTTCTGTGATTGAAGAGCACCATAAAAATGACCTGTTTCTCTTCCTGAGAGCTGCTATCCCCAGGGAGACCAAAAGTACTTGCTGTAATACAGGTGAGGTGGCAGAAGGAGAAAATGGCCTGCTCTGTGAATGACGCACATGAACAAACCTATCTGTCAGAAGTGTTGCAGTGAGTCTTAGAGGCTCAACTTTGGTTCAGGTACCAGTCAGTAGTACATGCGCAGCTTCTTCAGCAAACTGTGTGTTCAGTTCATAACATCAGAGGTCCTGAAATGTTCTAAAAGGCAGTCAAAGCATGTACTTGCTGCATAGCCCAAGATGGTTGATCTTTTAACAGCCTAGCTAATGTCTGAGTCACTACATAAACATAGGTCACTTAGGTTAGTTCAGATGTTTCAGATACCAGTAGCAGTGTAGCTGTGGCAACAGTCACTCAGCAAGGGGGAAACTGCCTATTTATCTCTCCATTTGGGCAGGTTCTGTGCATCAGAACTGAGCTGTATAGCAGCTAACAAGAGGTAAGCAGACTCTAAAACAGACTGAATATTGCTAAGGGAAACCTTAAATGGCAACAGTGTAGAAAACCTAGTGAAAAGAGATTCAGGATTAAGTCTGAACTGGACAAAAAGAGGATGATTTTTTTTCCTTCTATTTATGCTGAAGCCTTTCACTGAATGTGGATCATGATCACTACAGTCTGGAGAGGCACCAAGACCAGTAGGTGGTACATGGATAATGGTGAATATATTCTGAAGATAAATATCAACATTATTCACTCTGTTTGCAGTCTCAAAAAAAAAATGCTAAGAAAGATGGGTTTGCCTTTTTTAAAACAGATGGCTACAGAACAGTTTACGGCAGTAGAGCTGCCTCTGGCATACTTCTAATTCATCTACAGTCTCCATTCTGTTTGCAGTTCAGCTGGGACTGAGAGTTCTTATAGCTGATGACAAGGACATAGTGATAATGAACGACTCCAATCCTGAGACAATAATGGATCCAGAGGACTGAAATGTCTTATGGAAGGCAGTGATGACTGCAGAGCCCAGGTGGCACTGAAAATTGCCATGACTGAATTCTTCTGATGCCAAATATTGTCAGCCTTCGAAGTATTCATGATGTATGATCTCTGTTCATCCCCTCAGTCACTCCCAACAATTGCTAGAGTTTTGCATAAGCTACTCATATAGAGAAGTTGTCCTGTTGCATTTACTGGCCATCCTAATATTTTTGCCAACACACAAGAAAGAAGAGTGTGCAAAGGCACATCACCTTCAGATCTTGAATGTCTGATAACTGGGCAAGATGGCAACAGTTTAAACTGCAGCTTGGTTTTCAGTACAAGCTTTGAATGAAGGCAAAACTTTAAGAATGTCCCTCAACCACAGATAGTTTTTTTTTGTTGTTGTTGTTTTTTTTTAATGAAAGCTTAAAAATCAGAACAATGTACTATTATACTACTACATATTACAAATACGACAAACTGTAGAAATAGAAGGCATCCAGCAAGCAGTATTTTCTAAATCTTTTTGTAGCAGAGAAGAAAGGGCTTGAAGAATTGGACAGCATTAAACTTCAGAGGCTGAACAGTATTTTTCTTCAAGAACACTTCAGCTGCAGCGACCCTAGTAAAAATGCCAGGTGCTAGCATCTCATATACATGCTTGCAGAGGCCTTAGAAAAAAGACATACACAGCACAGATGAGACTTCTTGTATGGGCTTAGGTGAGGATAAATAAGTGATTTGGAAGTTTGAGTGACCAAATATTTGAATGAACTTAGAAAATAAGGAACTATAGCTCATACAAATTCAGTTTCTGAGTCCTATCAGCACTGTCCCTTTATGTGCAGTGTATACTGTAACCATCTCCCTGGAGTACTGCAGACACCAGTCTTGTTTCATTCCTCTTTGGCGAACCACAGCGTATCTTTGTAAATGGGGACATGAGACTAACTACTCAGTAACCCTCAGCACTGCAGGACTATACCCTGTATTCCCAGATAATAAGCTCTAGCAGGATAGGTCCAGTAAGTCGTAATAAAACAAGTTTATCCACACTCTAAAAATGTTTTAATTACCAGGGTAGCCAAATTTGTCCTCTGGATTACAAATACTAACAGAAACAAGATGTCTTCAAATGGTTCTCTACATCCCTGGTTTCAGGAGACTAATTCCTTCACAACTCCTCCTAGTAAAGGAGAAGGATCCTTCTGGTAAAATATAACAAAAAATGAATTTTTAAAAGCAGTTTTGTACTTTGTGGCACAGTTCTCAGAGTCATAATGCTGGAATATTTATCAGCTGTATAATTAGAAAGAATAACACGGTACAAACAGTGATGAATTAATGATGCTTCAAAACATAAAATTTGCACATATTCATTAAGAGAATATGTTTACATATGTCAGTGAGAACAAATTCCATAAAGAAATATTATGAATATATTGTTCCATATAATTTTATTTCAAATTATGAGTTTTCTTCCTATGTGGAGTATTTCTGAAACTGTGGATGAGATAATATAAAAGCAATATTGAGATCAGCAGCAGCTTTGATTTTAATATCATTGAGTAACTGGGATAACTCCATCAGGCCTAGTTTCATTGTAGGGATAAATTGTGTTTTCCTTGTGATTGGCATTAAATGACAACGTTTAAGGCAACACAAATGACACAAATTTGGAGAGCTCAGCTAGCTACAAGCTCAGGGCAATCCAGTCAGTTCCTTCAATAGAGACTGTGGCTCTTTCCTGAGGGATGACTGACTGCCAGAGTTCTCAACCTGACATATTAAGATAAGCTGTAATTTTGGCTGCCATGCGTTTAATACACAGGCTTCAAACTGGAAAGGTTCTGTTGTTTCACAAACTATTTACTCACTCCAGTGGTGAGGGCATCTGCCACCACAGAAGGAAAGAGCTGATACTCACACAGTACTTGCATCAGTTGTCTGATTTTTGCCCACTGCTGTCCTCAAAGACCTACAGAAAATTCTTATAAAAGTTTTTAATGCTTTTCTATCAATCACAGACATTTGTAAGTCTTACTATGGTGAACCACCATTACAATAAGAACTATATTATTTGCATATGAATTAAAAAAACCTCCCATGAAGTGACAACAACATGAAGAACTAGCACGCAAAGAGATTCAGATAAAGTACTGCAGTACTGTAAGAGCTAGATAGACATTTAGGTGACATCTTAGAATATAAAAGTGTTAGGACACTGTATTTAGAAATTTGATGAGTTTGGTAGAATCACAGTGTTTGGGTGAGTCACACTTGATAAACTCTTAAGAAGTAATTAGTAATACAACACACCAAACAGCTGATCCAACGGGACAGTTCCCCCAGCCCTAACATCATCCTCTTCATCATAAACTACAGTGTAGATCCAAATTCAACGCTTTTTTGGGGGGTTATAGAACATCTTCAGAAAATTAAGAAACTGACAGCTCTGAACCATGTGGAAAGAAAATTCCAGTTTCTAACATGCTGAGATCCTGGCAATAGCAACTGTCATCCTGCCAGTGTGTTGCTGAACCTGCACTACCTCACAGGGACGATGCGGTCCCCGCAGAACTCTGGGTATCAGAATTCAGTTCTTAAAAGTAACTTTGACAAATACGTGCAGCCAGACCAAAGAACATCATTTCAAGATGGTAACAGACCAGTACCTTACTTAATACACAAGCTGCCAAATTCTGCACCAGCTACAATTTCCACAGTATTTAAGATGCAGCTATATGAAAAGCATGGAGTATCCCAAAGTGAGCGAAACATTTATCCAAAAGAAACAGTAGCAACCTCCTGCTGCAAGAGTGTGGGAAAAAAATGTAACTTGGCAGTATGTGCTACCTGTTCTCTTAATTGCAGCTGGGAATCATCAAACCTCAGACGGCAAATTAATTTCCCAAACATAGCCTTTCACCCTCAGTCAAAAGGGATAATACCACGCTTCTTCCATTCCTGTACTTGTTTCCTGAATCAGCAAGTTACCTTTCCCTTGCCTGGATGGCATGTCAGCAGTCCTTCTCGGCCCGATCTACACTCTCACAGCTACCAAAAAAGGAATTGCAAAGTCAAGCAAACCAAGTGAGAAGAAAATATGAAGTTGTTTGTCATCAGCAAATTGAAGCCTCCTGAATTTACACCTTTTCACTGTTCTTTTCTATGTCATTACATACAAGTGACCACAACTGGAAAACAAGAGATAAAAATGTAAATTCTTTGTGGATAGTTGTCTCATCACAAAAGACATGCCCCTGTAATTTTCTATTGCATGAGTGGTGTGATAATAAACAATGTTAATTTCAGACACAGGAAGCATTACCAATTGTGTTGCCCTTATTTAAAAATAAATAAATAAATGCTGGTAACATATTTAGACTTTCCTATACATGTTTTCTCTAATATCCTGAATATCTAGAATCACAGAAGCATCATTCTTTACTAGGATTGATAAGCAATGCTTTTCAAAGTCCTTTCCCTCAATAATTTTGATACAGTCAGATGTAATCCTATAAATATTACATATTACATTTCCCATCAATGTTTTAGCCTTTCTTTTACTTGAGCTTTCCATCTTAATTTTACCACCGCTTTGGCACCTGAAGCAAAGATTTGCAATTCCTAGTCCTGCTCACATCTCAGCTCTGAGAACTCAGAACTGCAGTACAGCTTTATGCTGTGCCTGCCACCACGTCCAGAAAAAAAAGTCTAAAGCTTTCAGAGAGGGATGTTCCAACCCACTACTAATTTCCTGAACTATATAGATTAATTCCTCCAGTGAGAAAGTGGCTGTTGCTTATCACAGCTGCTAAACTGACAGTACGTGAGCCTCACTTACTTGCCTGTGAACAGTGGGAGTTCTTGAAGATGGCATATTTTAGAAGGAACCTTCAACCTTGATGTTATAGCACCTGATGTTATGGAAGATTTGTCCCTACAAAGAGTAGTAGTTGTTTGGTTTTTTTAATATATCTTCTCTTGTTTTACCTGCCTTTGGTGTGGAAGCTGGATGAGAGACAGAAGTACCAATAAGGCTCTGGAGTTCCATAGAGCTGGCTTTTCTGAGAAGGTAGTCCTGAAACTTGTGCTGTCTTTTTTCATCCGCTGTTTAACGGCGGTGCTAATAGAGCGCAAACTTTAGGTATAATTTTAAACCAGGCAACACAGGCCACCGGAATACATCCACCAGATTTTGAAAAAATGACCTTGTAAGAAAAACAGCTCTAGTTTCATTTCCTGTGACATGGTCAAGTACAGGTTGAGCTTTAGCTTACACATGGTTTCTCTATCGGCTTAAGCTGATACAAGACAGGGCCCTCACTGAAAGAGATGGTTCTGCCTTCCAGTTTTCAGGTTCCTGCCCTGCTCCCTGGTGTCAGCACCACTGATTGTGTATCCCTTCAGCCTGGTGATCCAGTTAAAACCTAGCCCTGAATAAACAGGAGGAAAGCAAATCTGACCACAGGCTCCTTATCCCTAGAGGAACTGCAGTTCTTCAAGATGCTCTGACAGGGTCAAACCCTTAGTTGCCAAAGTCAATGCTGCCAAAATGTAAGAATGGAAAGTGAATTGCTGAATTCACATTGATTATAACATATCAACCAACCACAATTACTCCAGTGAAAACAACTGGTCTTTAATTATGTCTTCATGAATCAGACCCCAGGTGAAAGGTGCTAGAATGAAATTTCAGCTATATCAGTCAAATGATGACAGCAATACTACAGTCTTAGTCTGGTTTCCGATCATGTGAAAAACCCAAGCAATGATTTATACTTTAAAGAAAACTATCCAACCTTTAGAGTTTAATCAAAGATACAAACTGATGGAGAGCCCACCTCCGCACTACATTACTATCATGACTGTCATTTCTGGTTACTATAGTTCATTTCACTTCTTTCTGCATCTGTGTTGTTTCCATGCTTGACATACTTATTCTGATAGATCATCACACTTTCCTCTTGTTATATTTTATCTGTCTGCTCACTGGAAACCAAGGCAAAGACATTAATTTAATTTTGGGACCATACACATACTACTGCTAGTCCTAGCCCTGTCCTCAGTGCACTGTGATTCCACTTCTTTTCCTGATGTTTTTATACCTGTGACTATAGAATGTTATCTTATTTGGGTTGAATTCCTTTGGAAGGTCTAATTCAGCATGAGTTGTCACAATTCTCACTTTACTCCTGTAATTTCTTCTTCCCCAAAATATCTTGATAATTTTTTAAGGCTGCTCCTAATTTCCTTTTGGATGCAGATACACAGTCAGTTAGATTTGTAACTCTTCCTTAAACTTTCCTGCCTTCATTTGGGAGGCAAACACCTCATAGTTTTGGACTTTTTATATACATAAATTCCCTGCTTCCTCTACATTTGAACCTCTGAGTCCTTCTGTTCAATTTACTTGCTACCTAATATTCTTAATTTTTCAGTTTACTACTTTGAAATTGAAGTATTTACTTGTTTAGCACAGTTTCTTTTTTGAAACATAAGTGCATTCTATTTGTGGTCACTACAGCTAGAGTTGGTTTTAGTGACAATTTCTTCTTTAGTATCATCAACACTTACTACTATCCCAAAGTTGTAAACCATATTACTTCTTGGTGAGGTAGGAAATACTGAGTTAAGAGGTCCAGCAGTTTCTCTGGTTGGCATCCATTATAGGTATCTCCCATAAAACCACACTTTTCCATTACTATTTACATCTACCACAACTCTTGCACGTAAAATTCATATGAGGCTACCATTTACTCTCTTTATATAAATCCTTTTAATGGTCCTTACGTTATTTTGACTCAAAGCAATGCTATTTCATTTATGCTATCACTTTTTTCATTTCCTCAGAATCTACAGTATCATTAATATATGCCACCTGTACTTCCATTTCTAGCTTTCCTGAATAACTCGTACCCACATTCCAGTTGTGAATATTATTCTATTTCACATTAATTGCCATTATCCTTGTGACATCGGTTTTCACGTTACATACCAGATGTGTAGAACTATTTCATTTTGTTATTTGTTCACAAACATCTCGATTTTCCTCTTCATTTCAACAAATTTTCTTGCTAGCATTACAGATTCTTTCATTATTTGCTGTCTAACTGACTACCAACCTGGATGTGTCTCACCTTATTTCCTTCTCCCTCTTCTTTGAAGGGTCTTTTGTATGACTGTGCAAGCCTCTCCTCCAGAACCACCTGTCTGACTTCTAAAAAGATGTAAGGTCAGACACAGTATATGGGACTGTCTACATTAATTCTGCAATGGATGTCTTAGGGTTTGGTGGTACTAACAACAGCAGTACTAATGCTGACATCTGTTTTATCCTGGGACTAATGCTTACTACCTGTATTTCAGTATTCTCTGGTTGCTGCTGCTGCCCAGGAAATAGATTGAAAAGGGAGCCAAAGAAATGCCCAAGGCATGAATAAGGCCACGAATAGCAGCATCAGGGGAAAAAGAGGATGGAAGCAGTTTCATTCAGCACTGAGGCATCACCTTGCCTCCTGCTCCTGGTAGCTTCAATGACTGCTGCTTAAGTAGTGCCAAAAGAAGTGTTTCTAAGTGAACAGAAGTTGTTGAAAGGGTTGAGGACAGGAATGGAGCAGGTGTCAGGGGCTATGGATAAAATCTGTATATATTTAGTTCCATAATTGCAGCAGAAGGGGCCTGAGAGATTTCATTTAATTTCCTTTTTCAGATCCAGGTCTGAAAGTAGGTGGAGCTACTTGCAGTCTCTCAATGCAGAAGATGTGTTTGAATTGGCACTCCAGTATATTCTGATGAGCTCTGAAGATAAACAACTTTCCAGATGCTTAAAGCAACTGGCATTCTACAGTAAGCAGGGAGCATCCTACTGTTGTCTTTTCTGGCTTTAGCTCTACCCACTCCCTGCTCTTCACGAGGAGAAACTGGAGCTGCATGCTGTAAAAACAGTTTAGGAGACTGAGCATGCATGCTCTTCTCCACAGCAAGCACCATTAAGCCTGATCTAAACCATGGAAACAGACCCTTGACAACCCTCTATTATCAGACCTCCACTAAACATGACACATTTTGTTATACAAAGACTTTTTTCATGTACAAATTTAAAAAGTTTTATATATATATAAAAGGAAGCTCAACAGTCTCAATGTAAGCTGTTATTGTCTGCTTTGTGATGAGACACAATGTACAAGAACCTTAAGCGACATGTTGAAAGTGAAAGCGCAAGTCATTCATATGAGAGGGAACTGGAAAAACCTCATTTTAGCACATTCCAGCTACCAACACCTTTTCAATTGTACAAATCCGAAGCTGTGTTCTTCCTGTAGTTTAAACAAAAATCCCATGAAAATTGCCTTATTGAGGAAACACTACCCCATGTAAATTTACAGATACAACTCTTCTATCTTAAAAAAAGTAAACCACTCCAATTTCAAAGACATGAATAGAAGAAACAACCTTAAACCATCTTGTATCACACACAGAGAGTGACTCTCATGAAAACATGTCTACACTATAGATAAATTAAAGTTCCCATACCTTCCTGTAAGTAGCTCTTGCTTGTTTTGATATAGTTGCCCTTTAACTGATTGTACCATTGCTAGCAAGAATAATTTAGCATCTTCCTAGGTATTGAGACTTGTGGCAAGGTTAACTTCTACCAACAAAATTTCTTGCTAGATTGCAAAATGTTTTAATTTTATCTACTTTATGGAAAAATTATGTATAATTTCCAAGGCTGACTTCAGGATGAGAAGGTCAACTCAGAAACTTGAGTGTTGCAAGGAACAGGATTGCTTTACAGGTTACGGCTTCTTCATTCTAACAGTATTATTTCAACCCAGAGGAAAAAAGCTCACTCTGTCAGTTACCTATAATGTCTAAACTATTTAAAACAAGCAAATTCATGGCAAGAATATACAGTGGAGATTTACACTGAATGTATGGAGATTCACAGGGGACTGGGGAAGAAAATAACTGTGAGGTAGGGTAAACACGAGTGAATTGGACAACTTTCAACCCTGAAACTATCTTTAAGAAATAGGTATTTTGTGCAACACCAACGAAAATTCTCAGCATTTTCTGAAGTGTATGGACCAATGAATTTACAGGAAAATATAAGAATGCTTCATGCAGAATAAATCTTTAAAAACTGAGATGAAAGACCACCAATGAAGAAGAGCGTTAGATTTTTAAAACTAACAACTGCTAACTGCAAAACACATAAACAAACATAGTCAGTTGAAACAAATATGGCTGAGTGGAGCTGACAGTCATGATCTACTATTCATGCCTTGTGGTTTGACCGAAAGCACAACATTTAACAACCTCTGTAAATGCAAATACTACTATTTACTTAAGAAAAGAATTGTACCAGTACATCTGGTACTGTCTGTAAAACAGTGACATCCTGAGCTGAAAACAGTCAGGTCTTTGGGATTTTTTATGTGTTGGAAAAATGGGATTGCCAGAATCTTTTACACTTCCAAGCTGCCTCATTTTTGCTGAGTACCATGACTGCACTGAGATTTTTTTACTTTTTTACACAAGAAACTCAAGTAGCTACAGGGCCACAAAACTATGAAGGAAACACCTGAGAAGCAGTAGGATTTCCCTACCACCAAATCCCCAGGACAGATACAGAGCAGAGAGCTCTTGGGCAAGACAAGTGAAACAGCCAGCTTTGAGCAAACCTGTGTTTATGGATTTATGGCAGCCTCCCGGTTAAAGGCGCATCTGGGTTGGAGGGGGGGAGGCTGGGAAGACCATGCGCCGGTTACATTTTTGCCATTACTGCTGGGGTATGGTGTGAATAAATCACAGGGCTGAGGTCAGAACAGCCAGCCCATAAAGTGATTCATGGGCCCAGCAGCACATTCCCCCAGGACTATGTACTTTATTACAGTAAACCTCAGAACAAGATACAATTTCCTGTCTCAAGGAGCAGCCTTTAAATCAGGACACCTGGACAGCCCTGCAACCACTTACAGAAACAATAGGTCTCAGCCCCACCGCTGCCTCTCCATGCGGGCCCACACTGCCCCAGGCCTGCTGCATTTAACCTAAATACCACCTTTAGATACGACCTCCTTCTGCAGCAGATTACTGTGGTGACAAGACTGTGGAGCCAATGTACTGATATAATCCTATTCTTCAGCCATAGCTCCCCACCCAAGAAATAAGTAAATTCTCCATCTGTTGTTTTTCATTCCATTTTAGCCTTTCCTTTAGGACTTTCCTTTGGCTCTGCAGACAGCAAGTCATTCTGTACGATCACTCTGCAAATACTGGAAGAGATACTGATTATTTTCACTCTTTAGAGGTCCTACAGATCTTAAAACTATAGACATAACATGGTAACATGTCCCTTGAAAGCTGCTTCATGGAAAACATAGCTAGGAATAAGAAGCTTACATATACCGAGACACACCTGAAAGACTTTCTAGAGCACAAGAAGATAAGAGAGAGTGATAGAGGAGGAAAAGTTGGGGCAAATTTACAGGAGAATCATCAAATACAGAAAGTTAAGAATGCCACTGAATGGTTCAAAGTAAAAAAAAATCTAGATAAAGGAAGAGGGAAAAAGAAGGACTGATAAACCAAATGTAAGTGACACTAAACCCATCAGATTTGACCAAGACTTAACCCTCCTGAAGCTATTTGTTTTGTGATTACTTTTCCTATAAGTGAAAACAGTTGCCTGGAAAACTAGTTCCTTCACCTGCTTATTGTATTTTATCCTACTTTAAGGACATCCTTACCTTTTGTGGATTGTTTCAGAGCTTACAGCAGACATAATCAAGGCTTATTCACTGATTTTACCCAGTCTCATTTCCTGTACAAAACAAATACATTGTAACCAGTTGCTCCCATTGAAGCCAATGATTTATTCTGGAGAGCTAGGAAAAGGACATCCACTTGTCATTGAAGGCCATGAGGAACTGGCTGCTATCCAGTGAGTCTGTCCCAGTGTTACTAATTTTTGCTGTCAGAAAGCTGGTTTTTTTTCTATTCCGAACTTTTCTGTCCTCAGTTTCTGGATAATGATCCTTGTTTTGGCTGTCTCAACTGGAATAAACAGTGTTTTAATATCATTATGATTTAATTTTCTAGATACTAGTCACAATAGTCTGTATAGTCCAACTGTATCAACTATCCTATAAAACAGAAGTAAAATCCTCATTCTATTCGTACTCATTAATCCCACTTTTATGTAGCCAAAGCCCTTCTGCCGCCAATGTCTCACCGCTTTTTTCCATAACATTGCTACATCTTTTCCAAGTAATTCCTTTCAAAATAGTGTACAATAGGCTCCATATTGTTCCAATTTATATGTCTAATATCCAGATGCACTTTATGTAAATGAGTTCACATTAGGAAGCAATTTAAATTGCCCTACATGTCTGTTCTCACCATTAGGTAACACAATGCCATTTTCTTTATCACCTGTAGGTTCCACTTGACTGTCATTTTATGCTTACTTCCAGCTCATTGATAAAATGATTAGTAGCATGAAGCCTAGTATCAAAATCTATGAAGCTCAGAAATAAATATCACTGTTCAGTTTTAACTGGTAAATGCTGACAGATAACGCTCACATTCAGCATATTGTCTACACAGTGTTCATACATAATATCGGGAATTGGTCATTTACCAGTGGTCATTAGAAGTCCAATTGTATTTAATGCAAAAAGTTATTTTTATCAAATGTCTGGGGTTTTTTAAGTAAGCTTTGGAGATAATTAATCATATCATATTTTTTGATATTACACATCTTACACAAACGAAGTTGAATGGTATTAATTAAAAGCCTATTCCTTAATTCTTTACATTATCAGAATCTTTTATCAGCTTATTCATTACTTCGCTCACAAATTGTAACAGTTACTCAAGTCATGGCAAGTTATTCTGCCTGCTATTCTGCAACACTTGAGCATTTTCATAACTTCTAGAATTTCACCACAATTCCAGAATTTACTAAACTTTCAAGGAGCCAAGATTTCCTTCAGCCAACTTCTCTTAGTGTTCTTAGATACCAGAAATCTTGGCATGCCACCCCAAACCCCAAACATCTTCAGCAGTTTGGTATATTGAAAAGAAAGATAAGGAATGCCACAGTGCCTTTCTAGGAAGAGAGGCAAACCCACTTCCATTCAATTCCTGTGTGATCCAAATGAATAATGAAGGATGTCACAAATAAGTAAGATAGTATTTTGGGCATGCTGCAAACACATCAAATGGCTTAATGAACTGAAGGAAAAAAAAGGAACAGATCTTTCTTGACTTTGTTTTTCCAGCAATTCCAATTATGCTGGTTATTTTACTTCCAACAGAAAACAACAAATTTCCATAACTGATTTTTTTTTTTTTAAATAATTTGAATGCTGGCATTAAGAAAAAACAGTGTTCATTTCATCATCAGGGCAAATGCAAATGGTGTCCTCTCTGAAATCAAACACAAAATTCCCACTGACTCTGTACAGCAAAACTGTATTAAAGGACCAGATTCCCACTTCCTTCTAAATGCCTTCTAATTCTGGAAAAACTTTTAGTATTCTACCTACCTATTTTAAAATACACATAAAATCATACCTGGTAAAAAACATTTTAAAGTTGCAAAGTGAAATTTGCATAGGATGAGAAATGTAATTACAACCTTATGTACCTTATCTACTTGTGGGGATGCTTTATGCTGACTTAAACAGGTTTGACCAAAGAACCTACGTGTCATCTCATCTTGAAAAGCTTATTTACACATGGCAGTAATACATTCAGGGACATAGCATGAGGGCATCTTAAGTTGCTTAGCAAAATCATCATCAGATAAAATAGAAATTAGCCCCAGCAAATCCCTAACAACTTCCTAGCTAATCATTCGCAGCATAGTGCTTAACTGTGACACACAGGATGGCTTCAAAGGTGGAGTGAAAAAGCAAGTTTTGATTCTTAGATTTTACCTAGAACGTGTAATCCCCACTCCTATTTTCAAAACCTGTCAGGTAATATTTTATTATTAACATGATTTCAATGCAAAACAAAGTAGAGAAGCAAAAGGAAATATAAGCTATATTTTTTCTCCTCACACATCTTGCTTTTTTACTTACTGGTGTGATAGGGACAAAGGGAAGATACTGGCAACTAAGTAGAATAAATGGTAGAAATGAGAACAATTATCTCCTGTATCCTCTCCAATTAATGGTGGTACTCTATATAATCTATTTAAATGTAACCATACCACATCTGTCAACCAAGACATCAGTTTGTGCTATTTAGACCTAAGAGATTTGTTTGTGCTATTTAGACCTAGGAGATCTGTGCAACAATAGCAAACAGAGATGCCATGAAAAGCTCAGTAACACGCCAAAACCTCTAGCTTTTCCAGGTGATTTGCTTTTAGGTTAAAGTAAATAGCAAGAGAACTTTTTTTATCCTTCCCTCCAGATGAGCATGTCCTAAGAAAGCATTACCCATGGCGTAGTGTGGTAACCAAAGTCTACCACAGCTATGGCAAGGGGAGTAACACCGCTGACTTTCATGTGGCTCCAGAGCTGTCACTGCACTCCTCAGAGAGACCAGCGCCTTTTCGTCTGGCTGCAAAGGGAACAGTGTGCTCAGAGATGTATGAAAGCCCCTCTTCCCAGTCAAGATTGCCAGTGCATGTTCATAGCAGAGGTCACTCTGAGGGGAGGAAAGCAATAACAATCTGACTGGAACAGACACCTTCTTCACAGAAAAGTCAGTCATTTACGTTTTCGGTCTTGTACAACTCATTGCAAAAGACTCTGAAGTAGTTCATTTAAAAATAGAGCAGGGACTCTGCTCTTGAGGCAGAAGTAAAGTACACACACTAAATATAACCTACTCCAGCCTATAGAAAATACTGCTGAGATTAATGGGCAAAAAGACTCTCCGGGAAAAAGAATGTTTTAGAACAAGAAGGCTATCACACTGTAACAGCTTTACAGCATCAAAGTTAATGGCAGCTTTTCATTAATATGGCTAGTCAATATTATTTTGTTTAAATTAGCATTTTGCCATTTTTTGATGTCTTGAGTTAGCTACCTGCTTGTAGACATTTTCTTTTCCTTTTCCTCAGTAGACACTACTGAAAAGAGTGAAAGAATGCTACCTACAGAAGAATTTTTAGTTTCTAGTCAACACTTTCAGAGCACGGAGTGACATAGGCATAAACCAAAGCAGTGGAAGAAAAAAATGGCAGCTGAGAAGAGACCCCAGGTTTTCCAAGACAGACTTGAACGGGTAGCAGAGGACTGCATGATCTGACAGTGCATTGCTTCCTCTCAGAAAAAAAGAAAGGCAATTTATGTCCCACGAGCAATTTAACCATGAGAAACAAGATCAGACAATTTGCCTTCCCAAAGGACACAAACAGAACTGTGTTTACATTAATTGACATCCTCTCTTTTATTTTCCATGCAGTTTAATCACTCCAAACTCTCATACGTTCTGCAGAGTTCTCACAATCACGAAAAAAAGAATTCAACTCTAACAACATAAAATGAGAGTCTATGACACCCACCCACATATATATGGGACTTCAAACAGGCACATCTGAATAAGATAGTAACTCTTACAAAATCTGAGAACTTTTTCAGATTCAAAACAGATAAAGGAGGAACATCCATGCTACTCAGAAAATTTGGGAGGGAAGGGTGTGAATAGAGAAGTAGGGTTTTTTTCAGTGCAATTTGGTTACAAAGCTTGTTTGCACAGGGCTGTGCTGGCTTCATGGTGACTATTCATAAGAGATCCCCAGAAGAGCTGTAAAGTCTGCCTATAGCCCAGGTGCTGTAATTGCTGTCTGTCAAAACAGAGCTGTTTTCTCAGCAAACATTTCAGAATGCCCATTTCTAAGTTGATTAGTTTAGGGTTTTCTAGGAAGGAGTATAAGGATGATGGCTGAGAGACAGCAAAATTGATGACTCGGAGACAAAACTGATTTCATTAAAACACTCCAGAGAGCATTTAATTTCTCAGTTAAAAGAGAATTCCTGTTCTTGGAAGGGAAGGGGAGTAGGCAGGAGTTATTACCAATAATGTCCAATTCCCACTGTAGGAAACATGAACCAATTCAAGAACCAACCAAAGCTGTTATCAGTACAGAAACTGGTTCAGCTGCCCCTTGAGCATAGCTGTTCATACAATGAAACGATTCCCATGTTGCAGAGATGATGCCTTTTCAGGACACGCTGCACGCAGCACTGAGAGATCTCTCTCAGCAAATTCCTGAAGCTTCTCTTGTGCATAAGAGCTTTGACAACCTCCATCTTCACAGCAAGCCTATTTTAAATCCAGCCTGCTCTGTGTTGGTAATGTGGAAAGACAGACCCGGTTCCCTCAGGTGCTGGCAGCAGTGCTGACCACACAGAGCCTATTCAAACCACATCATGAGATCATCTACTGGATTTGTACACAGGCTGAGCTTGTGCAGGTCCCAGACACCTGAGTATGTGAACTCTATAAAAAAACACTTCTTGCAGGAAGCTGCACACAGAAATGTTAGGGCTGGGAGAGGGGGATAGCAGGCAGAGTTGGCACAAGGGAAAAAGGAAGGAAAATAGAAGCATATAACAGAGTGAGTCTTCAGCCATCTTTTGCAATTAGAGAAACTCTTCACAAGACTCTTAAAGTGGCAGAAGGCATTAGTTGTGCATTTAGGCTGTGACTTACAACTTCCTACCTCTATAGTACAGTTAAGAAAGGCAACGCAGATGTAAGTCATCGACAGCCATAGCAGCCCCTTACAAACCCCTTTAGGAGGGACTTGGTGAAGCAAATTCATAATGGCTCTTCCTGTACATTATCTGCACTTCTGTATTTTCCATCAGTAATCATTGCTCCTGAACATCCAAAGTATTAAAGCAACTTCATTTGTACTGCTCAGGTTACATCAATGTCAACGCTTACTTAAAGTCCCAGGGTTTTAGGGGTTTGGAATTTTGCCATAAAAATACACTCCAGGCCGAAATGTGGCAAAGTGGGGTTTTGCCCCTCCTCATTTCCCAGGCTGCTTCATACTAAGGATTTTTACAAAAAACCCTTTGCAAGCATTTAAGAGATTTTTGGGTTTTCCAAACTAGAAATGTCTTCAAATATTATTATTATTATTATATTTGACAGAAGTTAATTGTGAAGTCTCAAAATGTACATTAAAAGTCTTAATTAAAAACAAACACCTTGTTAAATCCAGTGCAGCATATGTTCCTGCCAGAGCAGACCTCCTTATTTTAGCAATAGTTGATACGTCTAAAGACTACAGAGAGCATGACAATGGGTAATTGCAAGGGTAGCTCAAACATTACAGGCAATAAGTAATAACATTTTATGATTATTTAGAAAAAGTATTGAATTGGTAACAATGCTTAGGCATTGTGTAACTAATAAAGATTTTAATAACGCAATAGACTGATTTAACAATTTCTGAGATTTAATACTGATTATTTTCTGAGACTTAATTACCGATTTAATGATTTTTAACACCACCCTGAGAAACACTAAGCTAATATAATTACTAGATTTTTTTAAAGCTAATGCTTGTTATACAACACTATGAGAATGCATCTGTGAAGCAGACATCATGCCAAAGTCCTTCAGCAAGCTCTCTGGCCCACTTAAAAAGGCATTTATTTATGTTATCACTCTCAGCATTGCCTCAAACCAGGCACTTGCTCCACAAGTATAACTCACCACCCAGAGTTACATGCACAGGTTCCCTTTGCAGCTGATGAGGAAAGTCATGCACCTCACAGTGGAATTAACGTTGGGCAACAAAACAGAGGAACGCTTTAATGAACAGGAGAGTGATAGAACTGGCTTTGTTCCTACTTTTAGGAATTAAAACTGTTGCCATGGGACGATCTCTCTGGAGATTCACAGCCCACAAGTGCTCCTGAGGATACACATCCAAAACAGGCATTTGCACGACTGTTATCAACTTCTTTTACAGCATACAAGTGAGAACTGAATGACGACAGGAGGAGGACATGGTAGTGACCACCTTTTCCCTAACTTTTTATAACAGTGTCTAGGAATTGTGAAATTTTCAGTCTTGGAAAGTTCAAACCCACACTGTAGGACAGCCACTGCAGTAACCAAGGTATATAGTGTATTATACCATCATTTTTAATTTCCTATGCAGAAGGAAACACAAAACTGGGAATCTTTACTGGCAATACTCAACAAGCTTCCTCAATTCATATTACACTATTTTAAATGGTATATTTTTGTTCTTTTGATGGTGCACTTACGATCTTCATCTTGTTAAACAAGCTCATACCAGGTAAACAGAATGCAAACATTTCTCTTTTTGAATCAAAAGGCAACCACATCAATGAAAGCTTATGTCGTGGTTCAAGCTGAACCCAGGACAGCTTATCATTCTGTCTCCTTTTATATAGAGTTACAAAATCAACCAAAGTTACTAGGGCAGTATCATTTGCAGTTGCAAAATCAATGATAATACCAATAATTTCAAGGCCAGGTTGGACAGCGCCTTGGGTGACATGGTCTAGTGAGAGGTGTCTCTGCCCATGGCAGAGGGTTGGAACTAGATGATCTTATGGTCCTCTCCAACCAAAACCATTCTATGATTCTATGTCTGAAATTGAAAGTCTACAACTGACTGCTTTACTGGCACAGGACCTAAGGTCTACAGCTTTAACATACAGCTTTCCAGCAATAAATATAATGCAGACAAAATGTTAACCAGATCAAGACCTTATCTTACATGCCAAGAAGCTACAGTATCTACAGTATTCATGATTTTTGTGTATTTCAAAAGAAACAAATAACAGACACTTCACATGGCTCTCTATGCATATCCTTTGTCTAAATCACAAGTTAGTGCATAAAAGGGAGGACTACATAAATAATGGAATTAATGTCTTATCATCTAAATGGCTGCCACCCACATCGATTTTTCTGTCTATTCCTGTTTTAGTAAGTTCACCAAGTTCAATCCCTTGCCATCACAGACAACCATACCATATAATCACTTCTAAGTGCAGTATAATTTCCTCTTCAACCCACTATGGCTATCAGAAGACTTCCAGAAATGACATCCATCTGCTGTCTAAGACAACAGAATTCTAACTAAAACCAGACTGGGGCCCATAGCCTGAATGCAAAAAGATTTTCTGAGGCTTGACGCACAAAACTGAGAAGTTTGCAATTCAGAACTGTTCTTTCATAGTTTCAGTTTATGATTAGGAACAATATTTCTAGTTAGAGTCACACTACATTGCAAGTTGTGGTAACATCATATATAACAAGGGGAATAGCACATAGGAGAATTTTCTTATGAAGTTCCCTGATTAATCTAGATTCATATACCATCAGAGAGGTAATACTTCCAAAACACTTCAGAATTCAACTGGTGTGCAAATGGCAATTCCTCCATGTGTTTGACAACTTCTAGTAAAAATTACACAGCTCAAAATATTGTATGCAAGAATCTGAAATACCACCTGCAGCACCACTAAGTTTAAGTACTAAAATTGAATAAATCCAGGACTGGGCTCCAGTCAATTCTGTAGCCCCTCTAATATCACAGATATAAATTCTCATGTTCTTACACTTCAGCTGACGAAAGGACCTCTGTGATAACCTTTCCCACCCTGGGGATGCTTCTTTTAGATACAATTCAGATTGCTTTTTGTATACACATAAACAGTAGCAAACAGGATATGGTGGGGAAAGTTCACCCTGCAATAGCTGAGATGCCTTATTGCTGCAGCCGCAAGACAATAAAAGAGATTGGTTGAGATTTTTACAAGTTCTGACGGCCAATTCCACTACTGCTGGCTGGCTCATAGGATTTAAATATCTGCATCTCAAGTTTTATAACTTGCCTCCCTAAGGAATTACTAAGCTTCTTTCCAGAGTCTGTTTAGAAGGGAAACCATTCACTTTGGAAAAGACAGGACTAATGCCCTTACTCTGGGGGCTCTGGTTTTGGCTTAGTCCCCTCTGTTCCCTGTCAGACACAACAAGAGTGAACCTGATTGCTGTGAGTCAACAATTCTAATCCATAAAGTTCAAACATCAGGATGCCAAGGACCAGGCTTCACACACAAGCATTACCATGTCAGGCTCCTATTTCCTGAAATTGATGGAAAAATCTGAGGTAAGCAAGATAAAGTTACAATAAGGAGGAATGAAAACAGTGATTGTAATTATAGCAAAAGGGAATCAGATAGATATTTCCATTATAGGGCAACCTAAAACAAACGTAATTTTTAGGTTAAAAAGAATCTCTGTGTGATCAAACTGCTTACAAACTACTAGTAGGCACTTCTGAAGAAACTCCAGGTCTGCTTCCTCCAATCAAGTCTTATGTTTTTACTAACGATCAGGGTAACTGAAGCGACCTCAACTCCACTTCATGTGATCCACTTCGACACTTGATAATATACAGAAGCATAATAGAAAGAGGCATTCTTAAGAGAAACAGGATTAAAGCCATATGTCAAAAAGATCTGCAGAATTTTTAGTGTTATACAACACCCACCTATGGGAAAAACAGAATTCTGCTGCTTGTCTTTTCAAGCAAAAAAACCACGATTTCCTCAGCATCTTTCTTGAACCATGCCAATGACTCCAAATTTATTTAGGCTCAATTTGTCTCCTTGATTTCAGTATCTACAGGGATCTACTCCAGCCTTCTCATGAATTTGTTTTCTATTTGTTAACTTCACATTATGTAAGAAGAACTTTTCTTTCACAGTCTGAAACTATTGTTATGACAGTATTCAGTTCCTGCTACTTGTTAAAGCCTGTTTAGACTAATCTTCCCTCATTGCATTCCTCTGTAGATCTTTCTCACATTCTTTATATTGGCATTAGTTAATCTGGGTATGAAGAAGAGAAACACACATAATGATTTTTAATTTTTTAAAATTCACTGAGTGTTCTCCAGAACGCTTTCTGTAATTGCAACCTTTCGGACCTCACTGCCATGCTTTTCTCTTGGACCCACTTTCTCAGTTCTAATATAATCTATACCATAGTTTATTGGTCTATTCACCTCATATTCTGCCAACATTGAGAATTATAGTGTTAAGGATCTTATGGAGCACATCCTTGTCTAATCTCATGCTAATATCCACTTATGGACCTATTGTCCATGAATCTGTCTAAGCCACATTTGATCCTGCTGTCGCTGTCTATACAGCACTCTGTGGCCACAAAGCCTCACTATCTGCTACATGGAGTGCTTTTACATGTTTTAACCTGACCTCTAGTTGCACTGATTAAAGCCCAATTTTATTGCAGTGAAATGCAGCGCTAGCTGAAAAGAAAGATCCCTGAGCTGAAAACAGACAATGCTCATCTTCACCTCAGTCATCCACTTGGCAGAGTAGCACAGCCTCCCCACGGTCACCCTGTCCTCCTGTACAAGCAGCATTGTCTATATCTGTGCAAGAATTAATGCCCAACATGATGAATAAATCAATCTCTTCCTCCCAGGAAGAAAACATTATTTTTCACTCAGCAAGTGGCACAGTACCACATTAGTTAGCATTGTTATACTGTCATAACTTCCCTTATAAATAAAATTTAAAGAATCATTTGACAGTCAGTTGGGTGTCCATGGTGAGGTGCTGGCAGTGAGGAGACTGCAGGAGTCTCTGTGAGAAAAGACTGAGGCTGCTGTGTGCTAGAGACAGCCGGTTCCTAATGGCTCCAGTGGACCCACTGCTGGGCACAGCTATGCCCCTCAGCCAAGCTGCTGGACCTCTGGGAAAACATATTTTAGAAAGGGCAAAACCCACCACACAGGCAGAGGAAGGGTGTATGTGGGAAAGAGAGTGAGAAACAGAGTGGGAACACCAAGGGAACACCAGAGAAGGAGAAGGGGGAGGTGCTCCAGGTGCCAAAGAAAATATCTGCTGCAGCCCTTGGACAGCCCATGCTGGAGAAGATACCTGCTGCAGTCCTCTGAGGGCCACGCTGTGCCAAAGGACTACAACCCCATGGGAGAGCCTACGCTGGAACAAGGGAAAAGTGTGAGAGGGAAGGAGCAGCAGAGAGAACCCTATGGACTGACCATCTCCACCCCATCCCTCCCTGCACTGCTCATAGAGTTGAGTAGAGGCATCTGCAGTGATGGAATAAAGTTGAGCACGATAAATGGGGGAGAAAAGGTGTTGTTCTATTGTTTGACTTTGTTTCTCACTACCCAAACCTTTTTAATTGGCAAGAAATTAATAATCCTCAAGTTTGTTTTGCCTGTGACAGTAGTCAGAAGGCAATCTCTCTGTCTTTATCATGACACATGAGCCTTCTCATCCTATTTTCTTGCCCTGTTGTATTGAGGAGAGGGAGCGAGCAAGCGAGTGGGTTCGAGTTTGGCCATTAGCCAAACTTAATCCACCATAGACATATTTTTATGTTCAAACACTAGCTTAAGAAACATACTTTAACATGAGAAGGTGAAGTCTCTTTGGAAGTAAGCCTGCACATTCACATTCCAGAGGTGGCTTTCAAAGCTGCAGATGAAGTTCTAGCTATGAATCAGGGCTCAGAAAGGGACTTGCTTAACCTTTCAGGTTGGAGGAGAAGATCAGCTTTTATAAAAAGAGGCAGATTGCAGTCATGGGTATCACAGTATGTGAAGAAATGGAAGAACTCTCACTGTGCACCCTGGCACAGAAAGAAAACTGCATTGTAACAATTAAGATGGAGCTGAGCCAGTAGGAAAGATTGGAGGCACCTGCTCTCCAAAAGGGAACTCCCAAGAAGCAATGAACTACAGCAAGGAAATACACTCAGTTTACTTTTCGTCAATTTCTTTTAATGCTGCTCATCCAGCACCTCTGCCATGAAATATACTGAAAATTATGCTGTTAAAAATTAACTTAATTTCTAATAAGGTACAAAGATGCAACAATAAATTTTTCAGTCTTAAATCGTACTCCTTTTTTCCCCCACCCCCCAAAAAACATTTTCATGCTGTCTTTTTTCCTATTCAGCCAAGAACAACAGTGATTTTGGCTCTATGCCACCTCTCTAATCAGCAACACCAAGAAACGTAATCACAATGGCAGCAATGTCAATAAAGACCTGCAAGGAGCAAAGAAGTTTCTGTACAGCCTTGTTCAAAAGGAAATGTTTCCTATGCTGAAATGCTTCTCTTTAGCTCTACACAATGCCATAAAACATGCTTTCACACTATTCACACCCTTCCTGTGGACAAGCAGCCACCTTGGTTTCTGAGGACCATCTTCGAAATGGAGAGAAACGTTCATCAAACAGTAGCAAGAAACTAGAGCAGATGAAACAGTTCCTGGGCAGAATCAGCAACTCTGACACACCCTGACTTGTGAGTAGAGTCAACAAAAAAAGGACTAAAAAAAAAAAAGGAAACAAAAAAGGAGTGAAAAATTATTTCTGGGCAGGTAATTACTTGGTGTTTTCTAACCCACAATCAGGTTTAAAAATAGGGCACTCTGGTTTCCTCGAGAGAAGAAATTTGGGAAGCTAAATACGAATGGGCTGTGAAAGTTTGGTGATGTTCACCAACACAAGTTGCTACCTAGAGCACTAAGAGACACTTTTAATCAAGATACATCTGTTTTTTTACTTATTTTTTTGTTATAATATGTAGCTCTCGTAATTGTCCCAAGAATTAGAAGACCTCACCTGGAGGCTATAAACCCACAAAATATTGAAAACTGAAAGAGACACTAGATGGAAGCTAAAGCTGATTGCCTTTATGTCCAAGTCTAGCATAGAGCAAATCTGGAGATGACTACTGATTTTTATGCAGTGGCTCCAATTTCTAGTCTGCTTCCCCACAGACCTTGTACAAAAAGAGATGAAGACAAGACAAGACCTACGAAGATAGTGTGATCAAGAGGACATCAGTATCATTCTGAAGTGTACATGACCAGCTGTTTTTCTAGGACTAAAAATTCTTCTGTATTCTCTGTATCAAAATGGTTTATATTTTAGACATTAATAATAGTATGTATCACAAATGAGTGAACGGTCATAATACAAAATAAAGCAGTAGTAATATGTCCTTACTATGTAATTACTGAACAGATAAGATTTTAATTCTGTTCAGACAAGAAGGTTTGAACCACCTGTTGCTCTAAATTATTTTGGGAGAAATTCTGACAAAACTGACCTGATTTAAAAAAAAAAAAAAAAAAAAAGCACCCTTTCCTGTGAGAGATTCAAGAATGCAATTTCATAACCTTCCATCTATTCTATTACAAGAAAAGGAACATTTAAAAATAATATGGCTAGAAGATTTTTAGCAACTCTACCCAACACCACTGCTGTCTTTACTCGAGGGAGACTCTTGAGAACGGGCTGTAGAGGAGTAGGGGACAGACTACTTTTTGAGATTCATTAGCAGACAGTTATCAACCACTTCTCATTTTATTCTAAATGGGGTAGCTTTTGAACAAATACCCCGCTCCTTCAAAATAAAAGAATGAGAAAACAAATACATTAATTTCAACTAACTTCAAAACTATGAACTACAACCATAATGTGTGTAAAAAAGCAAATGGGTTTTGCTAGTCATAAATAACAGTCCCTGATGGTAACTCATTGCTACCTCTTCCAAATATATCTGTTTAAAAATAATTACTTCCTCCTCTGAATCAAAACATTCTTGTTACAAATGACGCATCATGAAAATAAGCATTCCTTTGGTAGCGATGCAAGTTGTTAAAGCCCTGACTGTGTACCATATGATGTACACTGGTACAGCTAATGAAGCAGAATAGTTCACCAATTAAGAAAGGACAGGTCTAATCTGAATTGATAAATTGATTTGACTGTATAAGCAGGACTATTTGCATCCCCATGCTTCCCTATCATTGCTAAAGACCTGTGTGAAAAAGGCTGATGAAGTAAGAATTTCTGAAATACATTAATTTCTTGCTGCGAATGGAGGGGTATATAGACATCAAATCAATTGCATGAAAATATTTGCCTTAATTTGTCTGTCTGCTAACAATTAAATGAGCACATGAAGTTTTTATAAGGTTTTTGTATATTTCCTAACATCCCTTATATCCAATCCCACTCATTAGAGCTGTTTTTTCTCAAGGTTGAAGTTACTAATTTTTCCTTTTTGGACTAGTTTGTACCTACAAACCATATCACTGCAATTGACATTTGCAACCCCATGAATGCAGACATTGTTACAGTCACAGAGGCATACTTATGCAGAGACAGTTTGGGCCTATGGGCTTACAAAAAGAAGCTATATCAATTGAAGTCTTATTTATAATGACAAAATTGCATTCAGTCTAAGGGACCTACTAATGACTGTGCTGAGTTAGCCCTTTCTGTCAGGATCAGAAGGGGGGTAGGGGAAGAAACACCTTTAAGCAAAATAGTTAAAATGCTATAAAAAAGTCTGTGTACGCAGCCCTGGTCTTATAAGGAAGTGTTTTTAAACATTTATTTCTTGAAACACAAGGTTTCAATCAACAGCCACCGGAGACTCTAGGGTCATGATCTTCCCTGTAAGCAACCCCCTCGATGTTCTGCATAAAGGTCAGAGACGTTTACCCTCTATGAATGAAGCTGCTTTCCAAACACTTGGAGTATGGAATAAAGAGTTTCAAACTCAGCTTGCAAAACCCAGCATTGTTTTCTAAGAAAAAGACTAACTCTTATGAAGAGATTTCATGTTCATACTCTCTGTAGACTCTTAACAAATTAAAGGCCTGTAAAATCTTGAACCTTTATTAAGTCTGTCAGCAACAAGTAAGTTGAGAAGAACACCATATGTTAATCTAAGAAGCCCGTTGAGTGCCTACACTGTATTCCTCAGCTATCTGACCAGCTTAAAGTGCCTCTTACACCTTGCTATGCTAGTATATCCATACTGTGTTAGTATGTACATATAATAAACACTCATGCTTGGCATTCGCTGGACTTGTGTCAAAAGTAAAATATTGTGAGGTTACAGGGAATCTGGAATATGTTCTGATGAAAGACATGAGGTTTAAGAAGAACTAAGAAAAATAACACTTTGGAGCACCTAAAGCAATGAGGAAAAACACAAAACAATGCCTGCAGGATGTATATGCAAATCCTGATTTGAATACTTTAAGGATTGTTAGAATCATGAAATGTTAATAAGCGTTAGCAAAAGTCAGAACTCAAATGGAAGAGTTATCTTCTGCAGAACTTCAGACAGCATTTTAGAAGAAGTTACACTTTACTTTCTGTTTTATAAACCTTGTTTCTGCCATTGCTCCTATTCATTGGTCTGTCTGGTGCCTGAACCCTACAGAGCTGCCATGCTGCAAGTAACACGATACCGATTTCTTTCGTATCTGCCAGTGATAAGTTATATTATTGAAATTCATCCAGCAAAGTATACCTGCTAATTTTGCTTTAGATGGATTCCATTAAAACGTGAAAATCTTGGCAAGAACGGGGGTGAGACTTGCCCACTGTCTGGGTCCCTTTCCCACCCAGCCAATAGGGCAGACTTTTTAGTTCATTATCACCTCATCAGTGCTCCTGTCAGCTGCCAGCAGTGAGAAAGGACTAAGCCGCTCACTAATTCCTGGCCTTCCCGCCTCCACTGAAGAAGCAGTAAATCCAGAACAGATGGATGCTCTTTAACCCTCTCAATCCAGACACCTACTTTAATCAGTCTAATCAACCCTCTCAATTCAGAGCAAGGAATGATTGACAGATGTGGAATGACAGAGGGACGGAACTGTTGCAGCTCAGACCCCGAGCAGAAAACACCACTCCATCTCCAATATTCTGCTGATAAGAAAGGCAGTTGACCAGGAGCAAGACTATCAGGTCAAGAGTAGGACAGACCTTCTATTGAAGAGGAAAAAGCAGTCAAGGAAGGGATTATGAAGCAGGAGAAGATTATTAAACACAGAGATCTCATCACAAGGATCTCTTCATCTTACATAAGCTATGAATGAAGACCAGAAGGTATTTAATCCATGCAAAGGTGGTTTTTGGTTTTGCAACTGAAGTTGCACTTCAAGCCAATCTAACAGCTTGCTGCCACAGTCTTTTCTTTCCCAGGACACAAGACATAAGTTCCAAGCCTTGCCTTGTCTTGTCTGAGACTTACGGATTGCCATTTCAGTGCACTAAGCCAGCAGAAAACTTAACTTCAGGAAAATGCAAGCATTTTATTCCCAGGTTAGTGTGCTGAATTAGTTCAGTGGAGTTTTGTGAGTGCCAGATACATGGTAAAGGAGGATGTGGAAAAGGGAAGCAGGACCAGATGGGTCAGTACCCCAGCCTCCTGTGCAACTCCTCATGTTCCTGAGAATGTATTTTCAGTCTTTGCTTGTACACTGCAGAGCACAGCATCATTCAAAGAATAATATAGAATCAGAAACTGCATATGAAGTTTAAAATGCTTCTTAAAAGGGATTTTACTGAATCATAGCATCAAGAGGAACACTTCTGTTTATTTTCATATTTATGTATTTCAACCTGGCCTAAACAACTATGTGGAGAACATGGCTAATTATAATATTCAAGATTTTATTTTGTTTTAAGATTCTCTGTATGATTTTGTTTTCCTTGACCTGTTGTGGAAGGCACAAATAAAGAAACAGTATTATAGTGCTCTGGCACCTCAAATAGTTCTACGTACTTAAAGGCTTAAAGAAAACTTTCACTGAGTTACGAGAAAAATATACAAGAAAAAAGTGGTTGTATATTTGTTTTAAAGCTTGGAAACTTTATAAAGTGACTTGGGTAAGGTGAAAGTGCACACCTAGAAAAATCTACGAATTTAGAACAACTAGATTCCAGTCTTGCCATTCTGTAGTATCTTATTTATGAAAAAGAAAGGATAAACAGGAAAAAAAATGCAGAGAGTACTAACAAAATGATAGCATATTTGTCAATCCAGAGTCTAAGCCTGGGAAAAATTCTGAAGTGGTGGCTCCAAATACAGATCAACACATGGCATGAATTATTAGGAGCATCAATGCAGTTTAATCATCCTTCTCAGGCTACTTTTTAACTTCACAAGTCTTGCATAACCACAGCTTCTCTCGTTTGTACTTCTTCTACATGTGTATGAAATCCTGCTCTAAGAAGCAAGATAATATAGAAGAGAAGGGGAAGTCAGCATCTTGCCCTGTATCACGTAAACAATACCTCCTGTTTACCTAAAGGCCTAACTGAAAACAGTTTCCTGAAACCAGGAGAGGCTGAATGCAACCCAGGTATTGTATCTGAAATGGAAACAGATGCCTGGGTTCAGACAATACAGTGCTGTTTGCCTTAGAACCAACAATTAAGAGATCAATAGGCGTCTCAGAGCTAGAAATGAGCCCCTTTCTTATCTGATGTATATCTTGTGTGTAGAACAGTGGAAGTCTTGAAGAACATTTCTTGGAGTCAAACATGAGTTAGAGATGGTCACTGGTAGGCAGAAAACAAGGTTCTGAAGGTCAACCAAATGAAGAACAAGTAAAGATTTGAGGAACAGAGAAGATGGGAAAGAACCTAGCTGTGTTATCTCCAGGTCTCTGTCCTAATGAAAACAATTTTCTACTGTGAACAAGAAAACTAATTTTAATATTGCCCTTTACACAAAACTTTAGTAACTGTCCTTTATTCATCTGCACTGGGATATAATCAGTATTTCGGGGGGGGGGGGAAGTGTCATTTACTCACAAATGAAATCTTATATTGGAGTGCAAGATACAGTAAACTTGAGCATGGCCTAGAGATCACTTTGCTACAAGCAACCCAGATGATCTTTTCATGACATTTAAACTTTTTCTGTGCTGAGTCCCTTACCTCTAAATAAGATCAATACTTACTTTTTTTTCCAGAGAAGTATTTTGAGAATTAACATGGCATTTTTAATGGCTTTAACATTCACAAATGGAAAGTGCTACATAATGTAAAATATCATAATGAGAACTGAATGCCACAGCATGAACTGAAATTACAGAAGGTTGAATAGTTAAAAAAAAAATAAACAAAAAAATCTATTCCTAGAAGTATTTTAAGGTTGTGTGAAGACAAGTTATTATAGTCTATTTTGATCAGCAAACTCCTGTTGTTCATTAAACTGAAAGGTAAGTTTAGATTGAACATGAGGACAAAATCCTGCACTGTGAGGGTAGTGATGCACTGGCATTGGTTGCCCACAAAAGCTGTGGATGCCCCATCCCTCGCAGTGTTCAAGGCCAGGTTGGATGGGGCTTGCAGCAACCTGTCTAGTGGAGGATGTTCCTGTCTATTGCAGGAGGTTGGAACTAGATGAGCTTTAAGGTCTCTTCCAATCCAAACCATTCTATGATTAAAGGTGTAGTGTGCTTTTCCAAGTCCCAGCAGATTGCCACCAAGTCCAGCTGGAAAAGCTGAGAAGTTAGGTAATGAAATACTTCCACTAGACTGTCCCAACTCTTACCTCAAATCAAAACACATAGTTAAGACATGAACTAGAAAAATGTGCAGTGCATGAATTGCAAAGAGGAATGTGATTATTTTTTTTTATGTGTGTGTTCCTTCAGTTAGTATTTTTAAAGCATTTTTTCTAAGACTTGTAGGATATCCTTGGGATTAGAAAGAAGTAGAAAAAAGTAGATTTTGTCCATCACAATGCATGTTCCAGACCAGCCATACCAGTATACAGAATGGGGATGAAAGTTTAACTGAAAATCTGTACTGTTGGTCATCAGGAGTCAAATTTTCCATCTTTTCCAAGCAGGCATTTCCTGTTGATGAACTGCTGATTTATGTACAAGTGCTACAAAAATTACTTGACAGTGGGAGCAGGGGGTAGAGCATCTGTGAAATAAGAGTTGAGGGGTTTATTCCATGCCTCAAACTACAACCTGACAGTCCTTAAACAAGTATGTCTACTTTGCAAATATGTTCATTCATCATTAAATCACTGATTTACTAAGAAGCTTATAGAGCTTGTCAGAAAATTAACTACAGAAAATTAACCACGCTTATTTATAAACTAAAATTGACCCATACTCTAGGCAGGTCAAACAAAACACAAGTGATACATGCACATTGCACACGCGAGTTTCTGCACCAGGAAAAAGTGTAATAGCAATTGGGCTAAGGTAGGTGTACAATAAAAAGCATGAATTTCATTATTAGGGCTTATTGGTGTGAATAAAGCTTAACTTACTATACTATTTACATCTTAGTTCCACACTGCTGTTTCATCAGTTGAAAACAGAATACGAAACCAGAACAGAGATCTACTAAAAGGTAATGCATCCCCCATGTATGGGAATAAAGCTTTTATGTTATTCGTATCACTGAGATTAAAACAATATAGTTGCCCAGTGTACCTTCTGTCCCTCTAAAACCATTTTCATTTAAAGTCTACAAATTCTGTTTCAGAAACAGGTAATAAAAGAAGAATTTCTTACACTAGCTGCATTTAAGTTGCATTGAGAATATATTTGTCTGTAAAATGGAACAAGGAATTCAGTATTTGTATAAATAATGTACTTGAGACAATGAAGATGTATCCGTACACATCCCAAAGCCAACTGGAGCACTCTATCTCCCCAAAAGGAGGGCAAAAAGGACTGTACTTTTCAACTTCCCACATGGAGTGCGATTCCCGTGCTCTATGTTGTAAAGGAGGCAAAAGCTACAGCAGCTGAGACCACTGGAGTGAAGCCTTGATGAGAGGTTGCTTGAAGGGGCTGTGCACAACTATACTGCATGACTGTAGTCCACAGGCATTTTCTGTTTGGGCCAAATGCAACGCTGACACACTCTACAGCTCAGCATCGAACACCTTTCCCATTCTCAACAGTTTACTTGCATTTCTGCCTAAGTGCTGGTTTCTTTTGGCTCCAAAGACAAAGCTTCACCCGCAGGGTTTCATTTTTCTGTTTGACACTTTGCTGTTGATTTTCCCTTACTGCACAAAAGAACTTGCCCCAGTGCCTCTTTCACAACTGTTCCTTTGTAGTAAATGAAAGCCTTAATAATTTTATTTTGATTATAGAGTTGATTAATTTTGACTTGTTTAATTTGCGACCTTTGCTGAGATCTTTAGGGCTGAGAGCACACTGTACCACTGTACTTTGGACATTGTGGGCTTGCCAATTTGTTTCGTGCCTCATTTGTCACAAAACCTATGAAATCGTGCTCCAAAGCCAGCTTCACATTTTTCAAGGCAAGGCAAAAATGTATTTGTTTTTGTTTTAAATTAACAACTCCTGGCTAAATTCATCTAGTTTTTCAAACTGCAAACCAAAGCACTCACTAACAATGGGAATCTAGCAAGCAAGACAAATCCAAAGATCAGCTTAGCAAAAGAGAACGGATTGCTTGTCTCCAATTACAGCACTAAAGGGATAAGATAAGCATACTCAATTTCAGGTATAGACATAGTATAAGGAAAAAATATAGAAAGGATCTATGTGAGAACATGCTAGAAGAGAGAGATAAGTGCAGATGTATCTTATATGCACAACATTTCCTATTAAGCATTTGTCTCAAACATTAAGATATTTAAAAACCTACCAACCTAGTATCTTCAGATTTTAATTCCTGACATGTCTCAAGTTCTGTGGCCATGGGTGAATGAGTCACTTCATGTTTTTGTTTTCAGTTTCCTCCTTTGAGGAACAATGATAGTGTTTCTTTGTTTTTATAAAAAGGAAGACTTTGACATGCAAGATCCTTCAATGAAAAGAACTAATCTGCAAAGTACTATTATTAATAGTTGCATTATTAGTATTTTTGAAGAAAATGGGGCTAGCTGAGGTCATAAAGGCTTTTTCCAACCATCAGAAGATACCTTCTTGGCATTCTTTATAACCTAAGCAGACCTAACCTTTTCAGACTTACTGCATACTGAGGGCTTTGAAAGGCAGCAAGAATTTTGCAGCTACCTTGAACCAACAAATTGAATGATGTTCACTTCTTTCAATTAAACCAAAAAGGCTTCCTTTACATGAATACTCAAAGTGGATTACGTACAAGAGCAAAGATTCTCTTCAGAAATTGAATCTGCAAGCCAAAGTCAGTATCAACAGAGAGAACTGAGCCCGTGTAATACACAGAACAAGCTCATGCATATATTTTTACAAGATACATTTTTAGTTCTTACAAACATTCATCAAAAGGAGTGTATGACCCATGCTGAAGGATCACAAAAGCTGCAAGATAACACCTTCTCTATCGTCAGTTTCATCTAAACTGCTCCCAAAGCATGTACAATTACATTTAAGCTGTTTGTGATACGTTGGTGTAATTTGTCTGTAAAAACCTCCAGGGAACAGTATTCTGTAGCCTCCCTAGAACTCCTCTTCATTTTATGGAGATGATTTTGAATTCTCATCTTGTTCTCCAAAATGTCTGAACAGCCACTGTGGCATTTTGTAGCCTTTGGCTTGTCAGCCACTTCCTTAATGGACATTTTTAACAGGAGCAGACTTGAGAGAGACTGTTAAAAGGAAGCCATGTAACACAGGCTTACATTTTGATAATGAACTACTAATTATTCTTTTCCAGCTACCTGCTTAGTCACTTTAGTTTTATCATGAATATAATCCCTGCTTTATTGATTAGACAGTTCTATGAGACAATGACAAAATCCTAAAATCAAAACATCACATTACCAAAACTATGACATGGCGTATAGGGACACTAGGTGCTCTTGTCATGATTTAGCCTCAAACTTAGGTTCTCTGTTACTTAACACTTTACTATCTTTTAAGTATTTATGAATACTATGTTTGTATTTGGATCATTTACCCCAATAACTTTCTAGTAACTGAAGGTATGCTGATGAAATCCTTGCTGCTCAAAGCTACTTGCAGTAGTCATCTTTTTACAACAGTACTGGCGGCCTTAAATCTTTATTCATGAAATTAAACTAAATGATCAAATTAGATGATTCTTAGATTGTACAGCAAATACCAGTTACATCATTTAGTTTCACCTCATATGCAGAGCTTGATTCCTAGATTACATGGTGGAAATTAACTAGTGTGATCCTTCAGTTTTCAATTTTAAAGCTGTGACTGCTAGCAGACTGAAATAGAACTACAGCTTTACAGAAAGCTACAGCCATATCTGGTTAATGCATGAGGAAGGGCTATGAAAGGGGCTTCAGGGAGTAACAAATACAACATTCTGTCAAAAAATTTTTCAGTCTTCCCTACAATGCTATATGTACTCACTCTTAATATCAGGATAGTTCTTTTTATTCTATAATCTGCATAAAATATTACACTTGATATTGGACTGGGCAGAAGTGACTCAATAGCAATGACAGCATTATACCGTAAAGACAGACACTTTTATCATGCTTAGTGTAATCTGCTAGGAGTTCTAAATGAACAGTTCTGGTCAATTTCCATACTTTTAACTCCTGCTACATGTAGTCAACTTGTCCTGTACACAAGATACCACCAGACAAACCATCAACTCCCAAATCCTCTCCCTGAGCTTTCTCAGAAATTCCACAGACTTGCAGATGGTGCCCAAAAGAACTCAAAAGTACTGTTTGGGAAGGGAGAAAACAAAAGATATACTGAAGGTTCCTATACAGTATCCAAAGACTGTAGGGACTGCTAACAACTTGACTCATTTCTCCAATTTTTCTTATACAACTCGCACTTGTCCTCCAGGATTGTAGGGAAGCAATTACTTGCTTCAGAGATTATTTCTGTAATTAAAGCAAATTGACCTGACTTTCAAAAAAAGGAAATTCTGCTCAACTCCAGGAAACAGTCTGAAGTTAGACTTTGCCTTAGTTAGACCTACACCCCGCAAAGCTGCACTGTTATTTTAAAAACAATAAAAGAATGACTCGCATATGCATAGTGGCCATATGAGCACATCTAACCTTGGAGATTTCCCTCCTTGTATTTTGAACTAAGTTGACGATGTCCGGATGGGATTTACAATGGCTCAAAGCTACTATTGTTCACACTACATTAAATCTACAATATATGCAATGAGATACCATAATATTTTCACTTGGAACTTCTATTAACCCACAACTTGTCTGTATTTAATGAAATATGTAGTGCTCACAGACTTGATTTATATGCATCACTATTTACAGTGCACGTTTATAAAAGAGGAAAAAGCACCCTAAGGAACTCATGGTTATTTTGACTTTAACAGAAAGTAAAATGTGCCTGATTTGGTTTAGCTCAGTAACACCCCTGGAAGCCCCAGAATCTTATAGCTGGATTAGGGATGGCGACAGGACTCACTGATGCAGCTGAAACGGCTAGCATAAGAAATGTACTATTGCTACCAATCCCAAGCCAAAACATTCCTGCATATTTTAAAACAAAAATCACAGTCTTATCTATGTTTGTTGTATATAGAAGCAATAAGAAAGGTATGCTGAAGACCTGGAAACCAATTTTTGTCAGTGTTGTTCGAGAAATAAGTGAGTGAAGAATTCACGCACCCAAGGGAAAATTACACAGATACTCTTGAACAGATAAACCCTTACTTCTGACATAACTTTTAAATGTATTTAATCACACAAGGTGTGTGTTGGAAAACAGTAGAACAGTGTTTTGTACTGGAAAAGGCATATAGAAATAGCTAGCAGAAGGCGGTATACTGGTGCTATCTTACAAGCAATTTCTTCTGTACGTTAGTCAAAATAAAACCATTCCTCCCTCCATTCCTCTACCACTTAATTGGGTTAGCTGAGTCATTATTTCTAGAAAAAACATAATTCTTGTTTTTCTTTTACATAAGATGATCTGTATGCAGGTTATGGTAAAACCAAACTTTTCCCAAAGCAATGCCATTTGGGCGATAAAGAACACGGGGCACTAATGACCTCATAGAAATTTTCTTGTGCTACACCTGCTCCCTAAATGTGTTTGTAATAATGAACTAGCAAACTGAGAAAAGACAAGAAGGGTATTCATTCACTTTTACTAGAATTGTGCAAGTCTAAAAAATTGTATATTTTAGTACTCTGTGTATGTATGTCAAGATCTCTACTTATGAGATCTTTCATGGTGATTTCTGTAAGAATGCGTGTAATCTATTAATAGAAAAGAAAAATATAACAAAACCTGTGCATTAACACTGGGACTACATGCTATACTTTTCACATTCTCACGTGAAAGAGGTCTAATTTCCTTTCACCATCTAGAGAACTATGTTCCAAAAACTACCGAAGGGATCACGTACACTAAATCCAGTCCCTGGAAAACACATCCAGAAGAAAACAAACATCTCCTGTGGAAAAGCACAGGAGATGTTTGTTTTGTTTTGTCATGGAAACAAGAGCACAGTGGAGCTAAATGCTCAGGAAGTTATTGACTGGACCTCCCTTTCCCAACTCCTCCCTACAACCTTTATAGTCTTAGAAATTACTCAGTAGAACAACCCCCTTTAACACTACCTGGTGTACTTTTCAGCAGTTGGTCTTGCTTCCAGGCCTGTCATGGCTCATTAAGATAGTATAGTACTTTCTCTCTGCAAGACTGTTCTCGGGGACCATAGAATTCAAGATAAAATGAGATATGGAGGTTTTATCACAACAGAACAGGACTGTGACATATCGTGCCAAGATTTTAGTATCTGAGAAAACCGTAGAAGAAAAATTTCAAAGCAGGTGAAATGTCAAAACAAACCAGTCACAAAAGACAAACATAACTTCCCAATACTTAAAAAAATAGAGTAAACCACAATAAACTAACTTTGTGCGTGCCCATATGGGGGTCCTTATTTATATAGGTTTTGCTAAAGGTTCACATCTTTGCTTTGCAATTTATTTTTCTGTGAAACTTTGAGATTTAATAGCTCTTTCACCTACGTGAATCATTTGACCAACCCATTTGTACTGCTGCCCATAAATGAGTTTTTAAGCTTTTCTGCTTATTTCTATGATTCAGGACATCTAGCATCAGTTGCACTGCAAAGGAAACAGCAGGCTGTCTCTAATGTTCCCACAACGCTGAGTGTCTCAGAGTGTTCAAAGGCTCATTGATAATGCAGGAGGACAGAAAGGAGAACAGGCTTCATTCCTTAACTGCCTAGAGAAAAGAAGTACAAAAGGGATTAAGTTTTCTCTCAAGCTCTCACCTGAACTAACAAATAATAGCAGAAGCCATAAAATTAGAAAGTAACTAAGATCTACAATTACATTTATGAAAAGCCAAATATTTCATTACAGTGAGGAGGACTACAGAGTTAAAAATCTGGCCTTTAAATAACCTTTAGCCTTAAAAGACACACAATATACACTCTTTATTTCAGCTTTTCTATCAGATTCTGCGTGATTCATTTTGAGATTAACAGCTCTTCCAAGGTCAATTTATTTCCAATTATTTAAACGTAATGTCTGTACTGTTCAGTAATTACAAATGGATAATTTTTCACATTTCAGTCTACTGCAACTGAACTTTTTACAACTTAAATGTCAAAATCTAATGGGATGACCATATGTAATTAAAATAAACATAAATAATTATGTATTTTATACTTGACAATTAAAAAGGACAAAGCAGTTGTAATAAGATACAGTTGCATTCATTTTCACTGTGCACCCTGAAAAAGACATTTTAAAGGAAAAGAAATCTAAGCTTATAGAGATAAAAATAGGACTGGTGCAGATGCTCTGCCCCAGGCAGTAAATCCTATGGACATGGAGTGCCCCCTGTGGGAATTTGGCTTATTTAATTTCACACAAAGTAATTCTAGGAGGTGCTCTGGTACCATTGCTGTAATCACATGATGGCCTGATATACCAAGTGGCACACAGACCTTATAGTCCAGTTCAATATGATGCAGAGTTTCTGCTGGGCCTAGAAAATCGTATCTTGCAGATGATATGTATTACCGTTTAATAGCAATGACAACAAATGCGAAGTGATTTCAAATTACAGAGACAATTGTTTATACATGTAGAACACACACATCCTTCTGCGGTTACTTTTCCTCTGGAGAACTTCTGATAAACCATAGGCACAAACCATAATTTCCTCTAATGAAAAAGAAAATACTAAACTCTTTAATTTCCAAGAAGACAATTTCTTTTTTATCACTGGATGGACACTAATACTTCTCTTTTTTTTCTGGTCTGTTCACCATGGGTACACATAACCTGAAATATTTGCCTTTGGTTAAACTGTTTGCTGCATTTGAAATTACTCCACACCTCATTTAGGATCAACTGAAATTACTTTTCTGGCAAATAAACTGTGCCAATTAATCAGTTTCTTTTGGACTACTTTCAGTTTCAAGCTTATACTCATACCTCCAGACAATACTGCTTTATTGCTGAGAGGATGAACTTTTCAGAAGATAAATAACCTTAGCTTCCACTGACTTTTCACTTGTGAATGTTTGTGTGTGTGTGATTCGTCTTATCTGACAGCCAGAAAATGAACACATGGACTTAATCAACCATCTATCAAATATTTTTAAGTCACTTGCATATCATGCAGGAAAACTATAGCAAAGATAAGGATGAACAGCTTTCCTGCACAGCCTCGGTTGGCATCTTATGTTTAATAGTAGCCCTCATGTAGCTCTCAGCAGGCCTTCCAAGCCATAGTAGCCCTCATGTAGCTCTCAGCAGGCCTTCCAAGCCATAGTAGCCCTCATGTAGCTCTCAGCAGGCCTTCCAAGCCCAGGATGAAATAAAGAAGGAATACAGTAAACAGCTTCATTAAGCTACACGGGCCTGGTTCATCTCTGATCACTGCCTACACTCTGAATCAAACAGAACACTATTTGTGGGATGTACTCATGTTATTAGAACTACAGTGATAAATATTCAAAAGACCATTCATGTAAAGTCACATAAGAAATCAAACAACATTTTTGATAGCTTGATTTTGAAACGTAAGTTATGTTCCATTATAACAATTCATTTGTCTGTAATAGCCTTGATTATTTTTTAAAGAAAAAAAAGGATAGTAAATTATTCTCGGACAAGTAATAATCTTTTTGTTGTGTGCCAGCAGGATGAAGGATTCAACTCTGAAGCGCCAACTACATTATGTAAGTCTGCATCCCTTGAATTATAGGGCTAGCAGCGACTGCAATTAGCAAGAGAAGGCATAATTCAGGAAAGGGCTGTTGGACAGTTTTCCAGGTCTGAAAGAACAGATTGAGAAATGTTCCAACTGGGAGTTTTCAACCCCAAAGCAGATGACTAGGAAGAACCTTCTGGTCCTTCGACCATAACAAAAGGCCTGCCTAGCAAAAAACCCAAAAAACAACCAAAAACTCAAAACATTCTCTCCTCTACATGCAGACACAGTGTCTGTTCCCCTTCCCTATAAGCACAGTGCCTGCCGCTACAGTTTTGGCAATTGCGTGAGCTCGGCCCAGATTAGGCTGTTTGTGCTCGGTTATTTTCACACACTGCCAAAATTTGCTGACAACACCAGGAGGAAAAAAAAAGGAAAGGAAAACCGGTGATTTTCAACAGTTTATAACTCAGCTCAGCCTAAGCAGGTTTTTATGGGACAAAGAACAGAGATTTCTCTGTAGACAGCACTTTATTCCTGCCTAATTTAAAAGATTTGCTGTGAATGATGGAAACATTAGAACTTTTTAAAGAAAACATAACAAAACAAAAATCCTAGCAGTTCACTAGTATTTTTTTACAGTAGATCAGGTTTGGTGATATTAATAGAGAGATCATTATCTACCTCTCTTACAATTATTTACAACACAGGTGAGTTGTTTGTTTTTTTTTTTAAAGAAAATGAAAATATAAGACTTAAAGGAAGAGGGCTTCAAAATACATAGTACTTCTTTAAGGAGTTAAATTTCTTCCTTGGGATAATTCACACTTGAGCTATTCTAGTGCCACAGTATTCCCTAAGGAGTGTGAAATGATCTTCTCAGGGTTACAGAGTAAGTAGTAAACACAAGTTCTACTCTAAGAAAGAGTATTTTAAATACATATTTTCATTACCATAATATCTAACAACTTTCTATTAAACCCAGAGGTAACTTCTGGAGTCCTCTTGTTGCTTTCTTTCAGTCCATATCTAGAATTTCCTAAAGCAGCATTTCTTAAGCTATTTATCTTTTATGCTCCCTTGCCCCATTTAGCTGATTGCAGGGCCCAGGCTGTTAAACTTACACCTCTATCAAATCTCAAATTTAATCAGTACTGCTTTTGAGTACCTCTAACTTTTCCCAGTGAAGCATGCCCTAAGACTTGGGAAACAATACTGCTCTACTGTATCTTTGAACAGTATCTGTGCAACAGCTATTGTTTCCATTAAGGATACCAAAACCAGCTAACTGCTTCACAAAATTGAACACTTGTTTAATTACTCTTAGTTTCGAGTTAAAACAGTAGGAAACGTTCTAACAAACAACATTAGAAACTTTTTGCTAAACTGGAAAACAGATGACAAGAGTGCTTTTCATAATAGGAATAGGCTGGGAAAGTAGGGAAACAAAGAATATACTGCAGTTTCTGTATATAAATACAAGATATTTAATTGACTGGGAGTCCTCAGAAGTGACTTGTGTGCAACAGAGCGTCATGGTGAGGGTGAGTTTTTGAAGTTTGGATGCCTTTGGCAGCTTTATAGAACTTTAAGACAGACCAGCTATGACTAAAACATGCTCAGCTAGTTAACTATACAAACGTAATGTTTTTTCCATCTTTCTCTCCATGTGCTGACAGCATTACCATTCTCTCCAGTGTTCTTCTTCCTCCTGAGGCACAATGGATCTACCAGTTTATGCAGTCCTGATACTACATTTCAGTACAACAGCTTTCCAACAATAACTTACTTAGCTAAGAGAGGTCATCACTTAGAAGAAGCGAGTAGTTATATTAAAGGCTCTAGAGCTACGCAATTCCAAATTCATTTCAGGATATACTGTACACTACGTGTTTATTTTAATGAGAAGGTTTGGCAGAGCAGTTTGGCAAAAGAAAGTACTGCCAAGTGATTGGATAAGGGATATACCTCCAGTTGCTTTGGATTCCCACATCACCTTAAGAGCTATTCTTCCCATCCCCCAACACACCAACTCTCAAGGCAGTCAAATTTATAGCTCAATAAAATTTTTTATTAAAAATAAAAAGTGTGGCTTCTAAGTACTGCAGTCTTCCAACGTCCTTATGCCAGGTCTAGATCAGACTGCTGTAGCTGAATATGAAGCTTAGGAGGCTTGGCCCACTTTATACAGCACTCCTAAGTTAGAGTTTCAAGATCTAAGCCACCTCTCTTTCCATTCTGTAACAGCTGTTTCTCTACCCTTTCATAAAACAAAAAGAAAAAGAAAAGGAAAGAGACTAGTGTAGAAAAGTTAAATAAATAAATAATGGTTCACAAAACCACAGTGGAGGAACCACTGCTGGCCCTGCCAATAAAAATGTTCCTTCTTTTCAGGGCTGGCTAAACAACTGAAAGTGTTTCTAATGAACTGCTGGCAGCACTATCCATCATTGCACTAAATAGATTCATGTCTCCCTAAACTAAGGATAACTATTTATCTATAATGCACGGTCAGAAATTAGGAAGTATTTAAGCCTTAGAAGTCTAATTCCTCATTTCTCCCCACCTCCTCAAAGCTTGGTTTTATTCAGGCCTCCTGATGCAAAGATGATGAGAGAAGTCCAACTGATAGAGAACTTCAAACTGTTCCAGTGCTAATGAATCACCTGCATGAGTAGGAAAGATACTTCAGCAGAACAGGTATCTGCAGTCTCTCTTTCTTTTTCGTCATTTGTTACACTGACTTGTGTCTTACCTTAAAGTAGATTATCAATAGATTATCTTGCTACTGAAAGCAAGATGGCACATTTATAAGACACACAAAATAACTGAGTCCCAATAACGGTTTAGGATCTTTGAAGATACTATTGTGCAAATAACAGTAGTCTCCTGCATACAATTAGAAGGAAGAAATGTTTTTGAGCTGTATCAGGAGTGTGAAAGTCAGACAGGTAAGCCCTCGCCAGAAGTCACTTCTGACTGCTAAACTGATTACATAGACAGATGCTATCTACAGAGACATAGAACACCAGCAATCAGAGGAGAATTCAGAGATATCAATAAAACATGCCTACAAATAATGAAAGTAAACACTTACTTCATTTCCAGGACTTCCTCCAAATGTTTCCTTCTTTCAGCTCGTAGGTTGGTCAAGTGGGTTTCCTTCTCAGCCAAAGACTGTTGTGTAGAGGATAATTTTGCTTTCATAGACTCCAGCTCCTGCTTAACCTTCTCCATGGCCATCATCAGCTCTTCTACCTAAAATATTTTTTGGGAAGACAGGAGTAGAGAAAAACAGTGTAATGTGATCAGCTGGAACTCACTAAAAGTCACAACTAAATCTGAGCACAAAGATTACCGGTGCATGTACACTGCATAACACTTTTGTAGACTGGAAGTAGCATCTACTGCTGTGGACAGGACATCTATGCTTGACCGAAGCAACATCATAGTCTGTGAATTAACAGTCCGGTCACTGGAACGTTACCATTACAGTACCAAATTACAACTCTACCACTCTTCAGTATTTCTGTTTTAGATAATGTACCACAAGGGTAAACAGATGTTCTGTATATATTAAAATTAGACCACAAAAATGCTAGGTATTAAATAGAATACATTGATAATATAGCAGAAGGATAAAAAACTTTCTCTGGAAATTATGCCTAAAGAGAAACTACGTATGCACTTTAAAAATGAAGACAGTTTCTGAAACAGGGAGAGTACTGGGTTCCCATGAAGATGTAAGTAAGGCTACTTCCTTCAAGATATCTGCTGAACAATGCTTATATGCATGTTTTGTGATACAGCAACATAAAAGACATTCAAAGAGTCGTTGATGGCACACAAGGCCAGCAGAACAATGCTCATATCTTTGGCATGTGGGAAGGGTTCAGAATTCACATGATTGTAAATTCTAGCATATATATTACACAGATGAATATAGTCTTATTTTATTTTCCACTTGGAGCAGGTTCTGTCTCAGCTAAATTTTATCACTATCTCTCATGCAAAACCACAATAAATGCTCAAGTATACCCACATGTAACATACAAAAGCCTCTGAATATTCTTTTAATAATTTTACAATAATGCTTGATGGATTTTTTTTTCTGTCACAACCAAGTGTTCATAAACAATTTTATAATGTGCTTTGAATAGGAGAAACTCAGATGCTGCCGGTGCACTTGATCAAACATTTGCATATATTTAGGATGACGACAGAGCACTGTATTGCATTTATATCCCTGCATAACAATCAACTTGTGCTCCATCCTGGAAGTGAATTACTGAAATTATATTAAACACTTAATTTCTACTTACATGTTTTCACAAAGGGAGTTAGGCACACTGTTCGCTACACAGGTGCTGGAGATGCAAGGTATGGCACACACCACCCCTTGCTTTAATAAATCCTATACTCCTAAAGGCAGAGCTAATGACCCAGGACAAACATGGATAACAAGACTGGTTTTCACACTCAACTAGCGATAGAGCAAGAAACATTGCAATTCTGAATTAGCAAGTTTATAAAAAACTAGCACAGACATTGTGCAGTGTTTACTGTGGAAAGCCTATCTCTTTCCACTCAAATGCAGCTGACAAGCAGCATTCTTCTTACGCCCAGCATATTAAGGAAAATTTTAAATATGCAGTTATCAAAAACTATTCAAGATGTACAGCTAAGAGTTCATCCAGTAACTAACAGACCAAGGAGAATTTCAGTGTCACATAGCCCAAACTGGCTAGCATGCATATAATAACCAAAATTTTCCTGGTTTATTAGTGTATACTGAGGAAAACAAGATCAGAAACTCTGCCAATTTTTAAAGCAAAGAGAAAACTTTATAAAATGAAATCAAAAAATACATTAGAAAAGAATGCAAGGAAAATCTGCAGAAACAATGAATAGCAAAAATACTATGAGGATGGAAACTCAGATACTCAGAAACAGAAAAATAGCAACATGCTGGGGCAGTGAAGGTGCATTAGTGTATCAGCTTCTAGTATATGAGCTTCCATTTCTTTTGGGTGGATCAGAATGACCTACATAAACATTTTCCTTTACAAACAGAGAAGAAAAGAGGCACGCAACTACAAAAGCCTCTCCTTGTAATAGAAAACAACCTCAAATAAACAAGCCCCCAGCCAACTGCAACAATCAAAACGGCCTGTGTCAATCTGTCAGTTGCCAAGATAAAACAATCTTTGAAGCGATGTCTTTTCCATAATGAGGTTTGAAAGATCTCTGACATCCTTCATTCCATTCCCAGTCATCAAGGTTTGTGATGCTAACACTGAAGGACTGGTTTGCTTGATGCAGATCTGTATCATAGCAATTCTGTGCTGTTAAACAGACACAACAAGGCTGGAGGCTTGTATCTAGACCAAGGCTCCTGGTGCTAGATGGCAAGGTCTAACTCTGCAGGAGTACTGTGTAGTAGTGGTTATTGCAGGTACTTAATCTTTCTCTCATAATTTTGTTTGCTAATTCTTTTAATTCTAAGGTTATATTCTGTATTTTTGCAGGTTAACGGAAAACTGATCTGACAAGTGTATACAAAAATGGCTAGAATGCAAGTAGCTTTTCAACTGTGTCAAAACTTAGTTTACAGAACCGTCATTACCTTCCATTCTCTCCTGCAAGTACCATTTCTCATGCGATTTACTAAAGAAAAAAATACACCAAAATAGTGATGATTGTATTCACAACAAAGACTTCGTTGTTCAGATTCATCAAGTTATAGATATTTCATGTGACCATTTCAATTAAACTTCTACAACACAAAACATTTTATTTGGCAGCTTATGAGTCTTAGTGCAGACCTGTCTGTGTATGTCCCAGTAAGTAGTCCTCTGAGAAATAATACAGGAATATTCACTGGAAGCAAACTGCTTGCAAAGCACATCTAATGTAGCCAACACAAGAAAACTTCAAATCTACCCTTGATTTTTTTTTTTGTCCTGAGAGCAGCTAATTATATAATAAAGAAAAGGTATTTGCCAAGAACCAGAGTTCTTGCACTCAAGAGACATTTTCAGAGACATGCTGTTGACATTTTCAATTTAACTAGAGATAAGCTTGTGCCCTATCAATTATAACCAGAAAGTTTCCATTTCAGAAGGTGCAGAGAGTGCACTCTTGCTCCTCCTTTCTCTCTGCTCAAACGATACTATATAAAGCAGAGTATATCTTTGACTATCTATGACTTATCCATGATTCAGTTCTCTGTAGACCATCCTGAAAGGTCTCAATGTATTCTGAGCAGGATGTATCTGCAGAGAACTTAAATGGAGTCTATTTTTCCATTGTTTTCAGGCCTTAAGTGACCTGACCAGGTGACAGCTTATCTTTAAGGAAGAATATGAAGCTCAGTGAAGTTTCCATTAAAGGAGGGAGTTCCTGAGAGACCGAACAAACTGTGTGAAGAAGGGCAAACTATGTCAATTAGATCAGCATGGGATTCACACCACCAGAGAAGGAAAATGTCGACACAGGGCAATTTTTTTTACATAGCGTTACATCTGCCTAGAAAGGATGAAAGCAAGGTGGAGAGAAAAGTCAATACAACAGAAGTTTATCTATCTACCCTGTCAATGGCAGCTTGTAAAGAAATAGAAGAAATGACATAATATTGAAAAGCGAAGCCCTTTTCACGACCATATCTATTATCTTAACCTCCCTGCTCTACAACCTCTAATTTCAGGCTCCTTTGATGCAACTGTAAATCAGAAAACAGGATCACAAGCTCAAATTCACACCTCTTATGTGAGAAGAACTAATGTACCACTGAAGATATCAGAGACACAGCAGGTATTTCAGGCCAGGAAAGGGCTACATCAACTGTTGTGGTTCATATTGGATGCCTCTTAAAATCACAGCTCAAAGGTCAATCCAGACAGACAGGCTAACTAAAGCAGCCTTAGGATCCCCAAATGCTTCAGTGTGTTTAAATTATAGTGTAGTGGCAGCTATCTTTTTCTTACCATTGTGAACTTCTTCCTCAGTGATGAAGGATCACCTGAAGAGAACTTTTCTACTGCACAGAAAATTGAGAAAGACCTTCCCTCTCAGGAAGTTCTGCAACTGCATCTGCTTACATCTTTTCAGAGAACCAGCGCAACTTTGTCTCATCATCCAAGCAACAAATGCATCATGAATGCTGCTAATACGATGGAAGTGACAGTATATGAATGCATTTACAGTTCAAATGCATAGGACTGGCTTAAGTTATATTATTAAGGATAGCAAATCACTGGTACACTATATAAAAAATATTTTATGTTAATGTTAGATAAGGCTTTTCCCCATGTATAGATCAACAGTCTTTGCACTTCTCTCTGTTACTAGCAGGATATGATTGGCTTTCTGGGCTGCAAACACATATTGCCAGCTCCTGTCTGGCTTTTCATCCACAAGTGTCCCCAAGTCCTTCTCCACAGGACTGCTCTCAATCCATTCTTCTGTCGTACTGATAATCGGTATTTACTGCCTTGAACCAGCTACAGGTCCCTGCACTTGGTCTTAAACTTCAAGAGGTTTTTCACTGATTCAGCTAGTTTCAACCATCCAGATGGTCCAAAGTATATGTTAGTCTTGTTATTTTTCCTCCCTTAATCTTTCTTTTGTTCTTTTGATCAAGCACGAAAGACTGAACATCAGCCCATAATTAAAAGTCTCAAAGGGCATGACAAAGGGACTTGACTATTGCTCTGAGAACTCTAATGCTAAACTGAGATAAAGTACTTTAGGAAAACTTACACGGAAAACTTACAGTTTAATGTTTAATTACATGTCTGAAAACAGACACATTTTTATACTTCTGATTGAAGGAAAGAAACTATATCTTTCAATATACATACACACACAGTGGGCTATGGGTTAGCTGTTCATATGCATTGTTGTCTCAGGCAGAATTCAAATGCTGACATTTTAGAGAATATAGATACAAATATCAATACAAAGAAGTCACTTTCCATCATCATTGTATAAATGAATCACTACAAATCTTATTTTCAAAACCACCTCAGCAGGTTAACTTGTATATTTAAAATTATTAGTTTTCTAAACATAGACCTTTTTTGCATAAACATGAAATCAGCATTACAAGACAAAATGTACTAGAAATCTGTACGTTTGCCCAAAATGAAGTAGGCCAGCAAAACAAAGTCTTGCAATTACATGTCAGAAGTAAAAAACACTACAAGGACTGGGGAAAAAAATGAAATCTAACATTTCTCAAAGTGCCACTCACTGTCTCAGAGGAAAGTCTCCTACTTTCCTACAGCTCTTGAGGTTTTGAACTACTTTAATTTCACTGTGTACGTTACTGAAATGAGAAAGGGACTGCGGATTTCTTCAATATCTTATACTTAATTGAGCTGATTAGACTGCAGGACAGAGAGAAGGGAAAGAAATAGACATGAAAAGAAAGACAAAGACAAGAGTTCTGGCTCCATGCAAACTTGTTTGGATCCCAGAAAAATTTCCCAGAACAGATGTTAAGACATGGAAAAAGCACAGGCCAGACTTGGGACTTAAGCATGTAATTTAACTGCCTCAAGTAACATATTACAGGGAGAAAGCATTGAGTCTGACATAACTTGGATTGCCAGCAGGACCAGATGGTTTGCTTAAATCACAAGCTAATAAACCTTTACACAAAATAAGAGGGAAATGAATTATGGTTTCATCATAGCCCCATTTTTGTTAAAGCAGTAGGGTGGCTTTAGGTACTCTTAAAGACTATATCCAACACACTTAACCAAATTCCTGGCTATTCTGAACTAAAGAAACAACTTTCAAATTCTTACAGATACTGGGCAAGCTGTTAGGCATAGCTTTTTGAAAGCTAAAAGTATCAGAGGAAAATGAGAGAAATAAGTAAGCAGTGACAAGAAAAATCTCTTCTCCCCCTGATAAAATTAAAATGCAATTTCTGGTTTGTAAGGTAAGAACAGCCCTCAACTAGGAGGGCAGTTGAAAGCTCTGCCACACTGACAGCAGAAGGGTATGAAGCAGAACGTCTCTGCCCTACTACACAGGCTGGAGCTCTGGCTCCAATTCAAGCCCCTCTTATTCACTACCAGTGCATGAGTATACATATGCCTGTAGGGTTACAGAGGAATGCATCACGGCTGCTGGCTTCTCCACTATGACAATGTGACCACAACTAATCCTTTTGAAGCAGACACATAAGGTGTTAAGATTCTTTACCTTAATTTTTATTCCATAACTGCAGGCACTCTAAAGACACACTAAGGTGAACAGATGTTCACCTAAAGAGAGCATTCTTCCCTACACTATACATATCAACCTATGTTACTGCTTCACTTGTTCTGTGTGGTCACTGTTAAAGAACATTGCTGTAGGATCCTATGCAGACAAGTGAAAAACTTTTTTTCTTCACAAGTTCGAATTTCTTGGCTGCAGATCCTACCTAAAGACACTTGGAAATAAACACAGCATAATATTGTGCAACAATTAAAATGTTTCTATACATCACATTTACCTTCATCTCAAAGTGGATGCCAGATTTACAGCATGCCTTTTGCCAAGGTGAACTGAGTACAGCATTAGAGAACTGTCTCAGCCTGCACACAGAGGAGTTGTATTTTTTTCGCAACAGAGAGGAGTTAGTGTCAAAGCTATGAAAACGGCTGGTGGATTTTCAATTTTCCAGAGAAAAAACAGGATTCTTCTGATCATCTGTAATACACACCAGTAATTTTAGGGATGAACTTTGTATTTCTTCACATTAGTGTGTAAAGATTTAAGTCTTTGTGCCTCTGTTTTTTAGGTTGTTAGGATTTTGTACATTCAGCATCCCTGACAAAATACAGTGTTTGTGTGGCTTAAAAAAACTGGTGCCACTGTCCTATTCTTACATTATTAATTGGGGAAAAAGGAGAGCAGAAAGATAGAAAACAAAAGAATATGGCCTGAAAAGATGCAGAATACTGTAGTTGAATGCAGATTTTCTTATCACTGTGAAAGTGAGATAGTTGATGAGTTGATGTCTCTTGTTTTCATGAGTTGGTCTCTCAACAATAACTTTCATTATAAAAAAAGCACCTGATAATGAAGAGGAGTTAATACTCTGTATTGCTCCTTATTCTGTCTCCACTGATGGATCTAAGCAATGAAGAGCACTAAAATTAGACACCTGACATTACCATGTTACTCCTACAGAAGCCACAGAAGTAGATATATATAGGTCTTTGTCAACGAGCACGTTACTTGAGTATCAATCAAAAGTGCTTTTGCTTATACTTGGAGAGCATTGAGCTCTTATATGAAGGAGGAGGAATCAAAATTCACAGATGTTTGGATAAGAGAAAACTACTGAGCCGCCAGACTTTAGGACTGATTAAGTCACAGCTGTGTCCTGTTAGGATGTTTGGAGGTGGATTTGACAGTTCTATCTCCTAAACAAGGGCCATAAGCCATATAAATAAGCAACAGCCTACTGCTGGGACAAGAGCTCTTGAGAGAGAAGCAGTAATTGTCTCTGCTTAACAGATACAAAATATTTGAGTCAGGCCTGGTAAAAAAATGTATATATAATCCTGATTTCTATTTACAACAGAAACCTGATGGAGTCTCTGGTATCTGAAGACTCTTAACAAGTTACAATTCTATTTCTGTATTTCCCTCAAGTGGAACAATTGTCCTACAAAATATTTTCATTATGCTTTTTAACCCTTGTAACCATACCAAAGGAAGCTGTCCTGTTTTACTTTACATGGATCTGTAAACATAGGAAGCTGTCTTGTGTTTATTTTCTGTGGCTAGCAATGAATCTCTCCAGCCCCTCAAGAACACAGCAGCAATCACTAAGGATAATAAACAACCTTGCAGAAATCTAGATTCTAATCACCTTTAAGTATCTCTACAGAAGCAGAGAGACTAGAATATAGCACATTCTGTACAGTTTTGTACATACTCATTTAGCATAATGTATTACATTCAAACATACTCTCTAGAACCGTGGTTAATTCATGATATTCCAGCCACAACTCTAAACATGGACATCTTCAAATAACGTGACCTTTCTTAGGGTACATCTACTCCATGATTTCTGCTTAGGTAGCAGTAGCAGTTGGGCCAAACGAAGCCTTTCAGCTCAGACTAATTGTCCAAGGACTTTGGCAGGTTTTCACAAGCATTCTGCAGACCACGCTGATTTCCATTTTGCTGCATTTCAGAGAGTTTCAGGCTTAGTAGGATTAAGTCACCATGGCAGACAGTTTAGACCTAACTGAACAATATTCAAAGTAAATATTTAATGTTGTGCTACATAGCATAGCTTGTCAATTTATATAGCAAATATTGATTTTCCAAGGAGAAAAATTCTGGGATGATGTATTACCTCACTACAAGTAGTGAAAAAATGGTATGCTCAACTTTAACACTCTTTTCCCAAAAGACATTAAGGATCATGAGCATAAATACATGAAAGCACTGTTATGTGAAAGCATATGCATTGCCACATGAAGGTTAAACGTGGTTACCTGTAGAAGTACAGTCTCATTGGCAACCTTGGGAAAGTTTCCCCCTCTACTAGCTGGTGGAAGCAAATCTTAGCATTGTAGTGAACAGAAAGCAAGTAGCAGAACCCAACCCCAACAACTAGAAAGTAATCCTACTGTACTAAGCCAGTGGAACTCAGGCTGAAATTCAGTGAGTGTTTTGAAGGAGTCTGATGGTAAACAGCAGTACAGCAAGTCCAAAAGCTTTTGTGTGAGTAGGAAACATTTCAAAAGCGACATCCTCAATTTAATGAACCTCAAGTTTGTTACTCTTCTATGTTTTTCTATATAGAAGAATGGTCTGGAAAGAAATATAATTTCTTTTCTTGCAGTTCTTGGATTTCGGGGAATAAAATGATTATGTCAGAAAAAAAGCATATATTTTAAATTTATGAATCTAATGCACAAGTCTAACGAACTTTTCTAATGCTCTAATCTACATACTATTGTATCGCACTTGCATCTATGATCACAGTTAAAGAATGCAACTGGAAAATGCAATAGAAATTCTAAATTAACGGATTATAACACAAATATTTGCTTGGGTCCTTACAATTCCAAGCAAGCATTAATGTAACCAAATCTGCATGACTTTGATTTTCTCTTGAGGCATGACAATACTGTCTAGAGGTAGGTATGTGAGAAAATTATATAACAGGTAGAGAGATGCTAAGATAGAACTTTGACTGGAATACTTGACTCTTACAAAAGGCATAATGTGAAATCAGTATTTATCTATTAAACAATAAAAAGGGTGCCCTGGGTTCAGGACACGACAAGGGATAACAATCCAGACAAAATGATCTTGAAACTGCCATCTGCACAAAATTTCTACATAATAGTTTCCACCAGTGTTTCTCATCTCATTAAATGAAAAGGTGACTTACATAGAGAAATGCTTGATGTATATTTTGAACAGAAGTTAATTATCCTTTCAGTGTCCCGAATTCTCCTAAAAGTCATCAAATTTTGCCCACTTTGAAACTTTAAACAAGTGCAACGAATTAACCAAAAACAAAGTTACCTTCTCTGGTGGTATTTAAAAAACATGTAGATGTGGTGCTTTTAGACATAGTTTAGTGGTGGACTTGGCAGTGCTAAATTTATGGTTGGACTGGATGACCTTAAAGGTTTCTTCCGACTTAAACTATTCTATAATTCTAAAGTATTTAGAATTTTTCCCCACTATAATATTAGAAAAAGATCTCAGTACCAGAGTTTTTTGGGCATGATTTTCTATGCAGTCTTCTCTACTGGAGGAAAAAAAGAAATCTCCCAAGCCCCCAGCTTGGCTCAGCTGAACACATCCAAGACAAAAAAAGAATAAAACTTCTACTCTGTTACAGTTCTTAAGAAGTACATTACCGAATACAAAAGGCATTACATATCTTCCCACGTAAGGAGTGTGACACAATACAAACCTGTGTATTTTTAAAGGAAGGAGCTACATAACCCATCTAAATACCTTGGGAGAAGTAGTAACTTTAAGGAGAAGCAGTGATTCTAAACATGACTGCAAGCATATTCATTGACAAGGACATGATGCACAGTCAACTTTAGCCAAAGTGCCAAAGTGCTTTCTCTAGCAGAAGGAAAAGAATCAGACAAAAGAATTAAAAAAACCAAAACTTTCTTAAACACAATGTCAAGACTATACTTCAGGCTGACAACTGGCTTAAAAAGCCCTTAAAAGTTTATCAGTAAAAGAAATTAAAATGTGAAGCTTTAGCAGAGATTTTTTACTTAATATGAATTAAATACACAAATGACTTTGCACATGTATGTATATACATACACTCAAACCCCAAAATTAGTTTGGCAGACTTCTATAGAAAGGAGCTTTGCAGAAAATATTCAAGAGAAGTTCAGCCAAAGAGAATGTAAACTGCTTAGAAAAATCAGTGGGAAGCAATAAGGCTCAAGCACCTCCATCCTCAAACCATACTGTGGATTAATGCCTTGATCTCCAATCACTTGATTTATCAAACTTCTCATAAAGAGATACAGAAGAGGCAAAAACATTAATTAAAAGCAAACTGTCCAGCAGCTATTACAGAGCAGTCAGAATTCTGATTTTCTGTCGTGCTCAGAAAACACTCTATAGGTAACTCATTCATGAGAAGTTCCACTTTTTATTTTTCATTTACAGGGACTGGTAGGAAGTAACTTAATCCATGAGAATTTGTGCTGTGAAATAATTCCAGCACTTCACATGTTTTAGAAAATACTTTAGATCTATGTCAGTAACAGAATGCTCAGCAAAAAGGGTATGTGCTTTAATTTAGTTTGCATTTTTAGATGGTACTTTCTAGGATAGGGTCCGATATATAATATTTCTATTTTAAATGTAGTTTCTATTCTCACAAGAAAATGTAATCTAAGTAATATGTGCTAAAAAGTTTAAACAAGACAAGAATGATGGTCTCATGGAAGTACAAATGAGGGCTTTCACTAAAAACTTAGGTAGAATTTCTGTACAGTAATTTACAGGTAAGAGAGAAAAAGCTCTTGGAGACTGTACTCTACATTCAAACCTTTGCAGTACTTACAATAGAAATCCTGGCGAACAGGAGATGGGGAAAAAGGAGACATCTGTGAAGGAGGTTCTAGTTGAATCATTAACCCATTTCATATTTATTTTTACTAAATAAACAAATATGAATTCTAAAGTGGACGTATGTGACAGAGAATTTCCGGAGTCTTGTTATCAACATATTTTACATGTAATATGTACCTGAAAGGATATTAAATCCTGC